>NC_052154.1:91970538-92188600 GCF_902713615.1 Scyliorhinus canicula | reverse complement strand
TTTGCTGTTATTCCTACCAAAATGGATAACCTCACATTTGTCAACATTGTATTCCATCTGCCAGACCTGAGCCCATTCACTTAACCTATCCAAATCCCTCTGCAGACTTCCAGTATCCTCTGCACTTTTCGCTTTACCACTCATCTTAGTGTCATCTGCAAACTTGGACACATTGCCCTTGGTCCCCAACTCCAAATCATCAATGTAATTGTGAACAATTGTGGGCCCAACACGGATCCCTGAGGGACACCACTAGCTACTGATTGCCAACCAGAGAAACACCATTTATCCCAACTCTTTGCTTTCTATTAATTAACCAATCCTCTATCAATGCTACTACTTTACCCTTAATGCCATGCATCTTAATCTTATGCAGCAACCTTTTGTGTGGCACCTTGTCAAAGGCTTTCTGGAAATCCAGATATACCACATCCATCGGCTCCCCGTTATCTACTGCACTGGTAATGTCCTCAAAAAATTCCACTAAATTAGTTAGGCACGACCTGCCTTTAACGAACCCATGCTGCGTCTGCCCAATGGGACAATTTCTATCCAGATGCCTCGCAATTTCTTCCTTGATGATAGATTCCAGCATCTTCCCTATTACCGAAGTTAAACTCACTGGCCTATAATTTCCTGCTTTCTGCCTACCTCCTTTTTTAAACAGTGGCGTCACGTTTGCTAATTTCCAATCCACCGGGACCACCCCAGAGTCTAGTGAATTTCGGTAAATTATCACTAGTGCATCTGCAATTTCCCTAGCCATCTCTTTTAGGACTCTGGGATGCATTCCATCAGGGCCAGGAGACTTGTCTACCTTTAGCCCCATTAGCTTGCCCATCACTCCCTCCTTAGTGATAACAAACCTCTCAAGGTCCTCACCTGTCATAGCCTCATTTCTATCAGTCGCTGGCATGTTATTTGTGTCTTCCACTGTGAAGACCGACCCAAAAAACCTGTTCAGTTCCTCAGCCATTTCCTCATTTCCCATTATTAAAACTCCCTTCTCATCCTCTAAAGGACCAATATTTACCTTAGCCACTCTTTTTTGTCTTATATATTTGTAAAAACTTTTACTGTCTGTTTTTATATTCTGAGCAAGTTTACTCTCATACTCTATCTTACTCTTCTTTATAGCTTTTTTAGTAGCTTTCTGTTGCCCCCTAAAGATTTCCCAGTCCTCTAATCTCCCAGCACTCTTTGCCACTTTATATGCTTTTTCCTTCAATTTGATACTCTCCCTTATTTCCTTAGATATCCACGGTCGATTTTCCCTCTTTCTTCCGTCCTTCCTTTTTGTTGGTATAAACCTTTGCTGAGCACTGTGAAAAATCGCTTGGAAGGTTCTCCACTGTTCCTCAACTGTTCCACCATAAAGTCTTAGCTCCCAGTCTACCTTAGCTAGTTCTTCTCTCATCCCCTTGTAATCTCCTTTGTTTAAACACCAAACACTAGTATTTGATTTTACTTTCTCACCCTCCATCTGTATTTTAAATTCCACCATATTGTGATCGCTCCTTCCGAGAGGATCCCTAACTATGAGATCATGAATCAATCCTGTCTCATTACACAGGACAAGATCTAGGACCGCTTGTTCCCTCGTAGGTTCCATTACATACTGTTCTAGGAAACTATCGCGGATACATTCTATAAACTCCTCCTCACGGTTTCCTTGACCGACCTGGTTAAACCAATCGACATGTAGATTGAAATCCCCCATGATAACTGCTGTACCATTTCTACATGCATCAGTTATTTCTTTGTTTATTGCCTGCCCCACCATATCGTTACTATTTGGTGGCCGATAGACTACTCCTATCAGTGACTTTTTCGCCTTACTATTCCTGATTTCCACCCAAATGGATTCAACCTTATCCTCCATAGCACCGATGTCATCCCTTACTAATCCCAGAGCTGAAGGGGTTGGATTATGAGGAGAGGTTGAGTAGACTGGGACTGTACTCGTTGGAATTTAGAAGGATGAGGGGGGATCTTATAGAAACATTTAAAATTATGAAGGGAATAGATAGGATAGATGCGGGCAGGTTGTTTCCACTGGCGGGTGACAGCAGAACTAGGGGGCATAGCCTCAAAATAAGGGGAAGTAGATTTAGGACTGAGTTTAGGAGGAACTTCTTCACCCAAAGGGTTGTGAATCTATGGAATTCCTTGCCCAGTGAAGCAGTTGAGGCTCCTTCATTACATGTTTTAAGGTAAAGATAGATAGTTTTTGAAGAATAAAGGGATTAAGGGTTATGGTGTTCGGGCCGGAAAGTGGAGCTGAGTCCACAAAAGATCAGCCATGATCTAATTGAATGGCGGAGCAGGCTCGAGGGGCCAGATGGCCTACTCCTGTTCCTAGTTCTTATGTTCTTATGTTCTTATGTTCTTATTGCCCGGATGTCATCCTTAAATAACAGAGCAACACCACCTCCCTTACCATCCACTCTGTCCTTCCGAATAGTTTGATACCCTCGGATATTTAACTCCCAGTCGTGACCATCCTTTAACCATGTTTCAGTAATGGCCACTAAATCATAGTCATTTACGATGATTTGTGCCACCAACTCATTTACTTTATTCCGAATACTACGAGCATTCAGGTAAAGTTCACTTATGTTGGTTTTTTTACCTCTGTTTTGAATCTTAACATCTCCAGTTTTATTCCTTTTGTTATTACTGGGCCTATTCACTGTGCTCCCCTCAGTCACTGTACCTTGCACTGTCGCCCTTATGGATTTCTGACTATGTCTTCTCTGCCTTGCACTTTTCCCCTTACTTCCTTTTGTTTCTGTACCTGTTTTACTACCTTCCAACTTCCAGCATTGGTTCCCATCCCCCTGCCACATTAGTTTAAACCCTCCCCAACAGCTCTAGCAAACACCCCCCCTAGGACATCGGTTCCAGTCCTGCCCAAGTGCAGACCGTCCGGTTTGTACTGGTCCCACCTCCCCCAGAACCGGTCCCAATGCCCCAGGAATTGAGAGATAATAACATTTCTACATATCCTGGTAAGCAATTCCCGAAAGGAAATATTATTCTCTTTAACTGGCCATTCTGCTTGAACACTTCCAACACCCCTGTGAGGTTTCATATTACTTGTCTCACATCAAGCACTTTCATTCCTCGACTTGTTCCCCGTTACATGTGAAAAGTCTCAGCTTTGATCCTATCGCAGTAAAAATATTGTTTTAGCAATATGTTCCTGACATTCTTTACCACATACTTTGCTGAGATATAAAGGTAATTTATGAATGCAGCCTATCCGACGGTGTGTATACATTCATCATCACCATACTGATTTTGAATCCTAACTCCTCATTAAAATATTGATTATTTCTCCAAACTTACTTTCCTTAAACTGTTAAATATTTGAGAAACAGCACACTAAACATATTCTATTTTCAATTATTGTTTCTGACCCTGGCGAATGAGCTGTCATTCCTGCTCCTAAAAATGATCGCCTGTTATTATTCCACGAAGAACTTCATCCGAGAGATGTCTGCCAAATCTGCTTCAGTGTCCACGTTTTCATATCTTCTTCTATAATCTGCTGCATTCGTATCTATCGTTTTCATCAATCTGTGCACATGGTTATTATTCCTCTCTTTAAGCTATCATTGATGTGGAGATGCCGGCATTGGACTGGGGTGAGCACAGTAAGAAGTCTTACAACACCAGGTTAAAGTCCAACAGGTTTGTTTCAAACACGAGCTTTCGGAGCACTGCTTCCTCAGGTGAGGAAGGAGCAATGCTCCGAACGCTCGTGTTTGAAACAAACCTGTTGGACTTTAACCTGGTGTTGTAAGACTTCTTACGAAGCTATCATTAGCAATGTTCTCTTAATTTAACCTGGATTGTGAATGCACCCCATCACATAGCTCCAATTTTGTTGTCACTAAATTAGTTTTGGAGCTACTTGTGGATTCGAAAATACCACAATAAACTGGAAATTAAATTCAATAACCGCCTTATATTTTTCTTATCTTTGTTCAATACCTGCAGTCACAACTCAGCCGTGGCGGAATTAAAACATACATAAATATGTACTACTTTATGTACTAATATTACCTACGTTGCCGATTGTATAGCTGGCGTTTGCTGGATCCAAAATCGAAACGTGATAGACTTGACATGTGTAAACGGTACCGTGTTCAATTGGCCGGGCCTCTTCTAAGGAACTGATAACTTCATACAATCCCTCTGCCTTTTCCTGTTGTTTGGTTGTAACACCTTCTGTAATTTTGGTGCCATTTTTATGCCAGGTGAGGTTAAAGTCTTTGGGATGAAATTCAGCCGTTCGACACTGCAGCCACAAAAAGACAGATACAGTCCCATCGCATGGTATCGAGGCAATCTTGAGGGGCACGGGGGAAGCTAAATTAAAAACACACAAAGCGTAAGAATCATAGAACTACAGCAATACAGAAGGAGGCTATTTGGCCCATCGTGCCTGCACTGACCCTCTCAAAGAGCACCCTAACCACGCTCCCGCACTATCCCTGCAACACCACCTAACCCGCACATCCCTGGACACTAAGAGCAATTCAATATGGCCAAACCACCTAACCTGCGGATCTTTGGATGTGGGAGGAAACTGGAGCACCTGGAAGAAACACACGCAGACACGGGGAGCAAATACAAACTCCACACAGTCACCCAAGGCTTGAATTGAACCCAGGTCTCTGGCGCTGTGAGGCAGCAGTGCTAACCAATGCGCCATAAATAAAAAGAGAAATATCAATTATTTAACTATTTTTTTCTTCTTTACGTTCCCAGGTGACTGCGTTCAAGTAGATGGATCCTAACCCCTTGTTTTTAAATGGCCCCAAATCTAATTTGTTCTTCACTGTATCGATATATATTAAGCTGAGTCTACTCACCTACAGTATTAATATATGTATTGTGTAATGAACAAAATTCGTTTACCACAACGATCATCCTACTAATCAGATTAATGTAGTTGAATTGACATCCTGCACATGAGTTGGCTGAAGAAATCAGACCACGTTCTGTTTCAGCACTCAGAGCCTTTTTTTCTTTCTAAATTAAAAGGATAGGATTCGGACCACGCTCTGGGCAGCTGCACAACTGTTATCGCGTGAGCCTCCCCTGCTACTGCAGTTGTGTTAAGGATTTTGCCCCATCCCAAATGCTGGAAGCAGCCAGGCTGAACTGGAGGATTTGGAACTCTGCGACCCACCTTTTTCAAAATAAGAGAACCATTAAACTTGTACAGAATTTCAAATAAGCATATAATCAGGAACCGGAATGTGGTTGTTCAATGTAAAATATTGGGTGGAATTATCCAACCTGACGTGGTGCGCTCAAGCTGAAAATGTCTCAAAGTTTTCAGCCTTGAATTAATTTCCCATTATAAACAAGACACGCAATAAGGAGTGATCTGGGTCAGTTATCAGTTGTTTTCAGATATTCTGGTGCTAGCAATTTCCCTAATTCATAAACGTTATTCACAGACTGCCTACTGTGCAGAAGGAGGCTATTCTGCCCGACGATTCTGCACCGAGAGAGCACGCTGCCCGATCCCTGTGAACCCGGGTATTGATCATGGTCAATCCCCCTAACCTGCACATCTTTGGACTTTGGGAGGAAATCAGAGCACCGGGAGGAAATCCAAGAGACATTGGGAGAACGCGCAATGTCACAGAGACAGTCACCCAAGGCCGGAATTGAACCTCGGCCTCTGGGACTGTGAGACAGCAGTGCTAACCGCTGTATGAACGTGCGCAGGCTTTAATTAAACGCCTTCAGCGAACACCATTGGAATATTTGCAGTAACTATACACTTTAATCTCTTAATGGCAGCAACACTTACCATATATAATGAGTCGCACAACAGCTCCCTTTCCAGCCATTCGACTCTTGGACTTCACTGCACAGTAATAAGTCCCGGCATCCGGGACAGTTACATTCAGAAGATGAAGGTAGGCGCCGGCTCTCTTTAGAATGAAGACTTTCCTGTCGTCTTGTTGCAGAAAGCTCTTATTGCCATCTTTCCACCAGTAAGCCATTATGTTCGAAAGATTGAAGGTAAAGGGGAAAGTACATCGGAAGGTAACATTCGTACCTCTAAGCGCCGTCTTTCGTGTCACCGTGCTCACACTGCACACAAAAACTAATCAGCAAAAGCTAGGTTAAGTCATATGCAGAAAAATTATCAACATAACCAAAAATTCCATCCTGCGACATTAGTAGTTCAATGCACCTAACTATCCGAATGATCTCCAGCTCATGCATGTGTATCCATTAACACATTCTAATTAATATCATCTTTCTTATATATATTGTTACCGAAGTCTAAATAAGGCATAACACTGAAATATTTAATCAAATTAAAACAGCAAAGAGTTGTGCTCACAAAATCATAGCATGTTTACAGTTTAGAAGGAGGCTATTCGGCCAATCGACCTTGCACTGGCTCTCTGAAAGAGCATTGCATCTAATCCGGACTCCCGTGCTTTAACCCTATAAATGTGCACATTATTTTCACGTAGCAATCTAATTCCCATTTGAGTACCTCGATCGAACCTTGCTTCACCACCCCTTGCAGAACTTTATTTCCGACTACAACCACCCTCCAAGTGAAAATATTTTTCTCACAGAACTTCTGGTCCATTTGCCCCTTATTTTGAATCTGGAGTCTCGATATACATGATACTCGATAGCATGTTCACTGGGAGATCGCCTCCGTGCAGCAGTTCTTGTTCAGAGTAGTTTAATAATCAATAACAAATATAAAAGTCTACCTAGATATGAAATTCCCAGGAAACATATGCCCCAAAGTGACCGAGTCTTTAACATATCGATCGACGGAAATATGTAGATCAGAGGGCTCGCCTGAGAATGGTTGGATGACGGTTTGACGAAGCGATCCTGTGTCTCGAAAATAATCTCAAAATTAGCAGTGACGTCAGAAATCACATGGCTGATTAAATATTTCAGTGTTATGCCTTATTTAGACTTCGGTAACAATATATATGAGAGATGATATTAATTCTAAAGAATCAACTCATTCGTGACCTAAATAAGATTCCACCAGTCATAAATGTCTTACCAGTCGGACTGAGAAACACATTCGGGAAGCAGGGAAGCCGCTTGAGTGGCACATTTGGATGCAATTAATCGCAATTTCATTTCAGTAAACATATCACTTTTAATTTTAAATTTCGCTGTAAGATTTTTCATTAACATTCTTTTTGTTTCTCATTCATTTGGAGAGAGGACGACACGACGTGGGGCAGCACGGTAGCATGGTGGTTAGCATAAATGCTTCACAGCTCCAGGGTCCCAGGTTCGATTCCCGGCTGGGTCACAGTCTGTGCGGAGTCTGCACGTCCTCCCCGTGTGTGCGTGGGTTTCCTCCGGGTGCTCCGGTTTCCTCCCACAGTCCAAAGATGTGCGGGTTAGGTGGATTGGCCATGCTAAATTGCCCGTAGTGTCCTAAAAAGTAAGGTTAAGGGGGGGGGGGGGGTTGTTGGATTACGGGTATAGGGTGGATACGTGGGTTTGTGTAGGGTGATCATTGCTCGGCACAACATCGAGGGCCGAAGGGCCTGTTCTGTGCTGTACTGTTCTGTGTCTGTGAAGCCTAAATTAATGATTTTCACGCGTCACAAGTCCAAACTGAAAATAAACTTGCCTTATGCTTTATGTGAGTGAAGGTAGACTTAAATGCAAGAAAACACTTGGAATGCTTAAATTAACTGGCAGCATCTGTGGAGAAAAATCAATATATAAAATGAAGGTGTGAGTTTCCCATAAATTGTCATCTGACTAGATGAGTGGCACAGAAAACGAATTAAGTAGTATAGAAGTAATGCTTCCAGTCCGTCAGTATTTACCAAACCGGCGCCGGTGCCTTGAGTTGACCATAGCTTGAAATTAATATACTCTGCGCGAGAGAAGGGCTCGTTTATTCTGCTATTGGCTGTAAAGAATGTCACATATTCTGTCGTTTATTGATTCAGAATTTTAAACAAACTACTTCCTTGTTAAATAACACATCTATAATCGAGCAGAAGTGTGAAGCACAGAGTGGAAAGTAGCTGCACTGATTGACCTGAGGTCAACTCTATAATGTGTCCACTGGGCTAAGCAGGATATGTTGCACAATACGTTGCCACATAAAATATTTCCTGTTATTCACATTTGGTCAGTCACACCAGAGAGCCTCTGACTGTTGCTCATTCTTGCAATTAATATACAATTACCAAACCACAAGGCTTCTAAGTAAAATTATACAAATTATGGTTTAGCTGCTATCCCTGCATTTAATGATGTCAATACCACGGCACGGTTAGCACAGTTGCTTCACAGCTCCAGGGGCCCATGTTCGATCCCCAGTGTGGAGTCTGCACGTTCTCCCCGTGTCTGCTGGGTTTCCTCCCGTAGTCCAAAGATGTGCAGGTTAGGTGGATTGGCGGGTCCATCTGGTATTCCCCTGTGCCCCGAGCAGTGATGGGAGGAGTTCAGGCACCAAACCTCCACCTGAGACTCAGAACAACCCAGAGCTCGGGTTGGAGGATGATACTGACCTTCCATCAGAGCTGTCTCCAGCACCCTCTACCATCCCAGACGCTCTCACCTCGGTTGTCCACATTAGTGAAGAGGCTCCTGGGGCACTCTCTGGTGCGCACCACACAGTTGTCAACCCAGTACAGCAGATGCAGGAAGGAACTCCCAAGGGGGCGGTCAGTCGGAGGGCAGGCCGACCTGAGGACCCGGATGGGTCTCAGACTTTTGAAACAGACAGTCCCATCAATTGTGCAGATGCAGTCCTAGAGCCAGGGCCTACACGAGGTGTTCTCACCGAGCATCCAGTACCTTCAGGCACAGCTGGTGGAGTCCAACCGTGTTCAGCAGCAGGAGGTGGTGCCAAAAATGCATGCCACCTGGGCCAATACCACGTGGGTGGTGTTCACGGTGGAGGCATTGGAGCCGACGATTTTGACTGTGCATCAGCATATCGAAGGCCTGTGGCAATCTGTGCAGGGGCTGACTGAGGCCCAGGAGAGGGTTTGCCACCTCACAGGTGACCATGTCCCAGAGCCACCTGTTAAATTGCAGTGGCGCTCCTGAGTGTGACATAGTCACAGCAGGCCGTGGCTGGGAACATCATTGGTATTGCCCAGGTGCTGGTCAACATTGCACAGACATAGAGGGAGGTGCCCAGTCCCAGAGGGAGATGACACAGTCAATGGCTGGGCTGTCACAGACCCAGAAGGTGGTGGTATAGTCATAGCATGATGTGGCATAGTCCCAGATGAAGATGGTCCATTCCCTGTGCTCCTTTGCCTCGAGCATACAGAAGCTGGTCAAGACCAGAGCGGGCCTCCAGGACTGGCAGCACCAGGTGTGGTAGCCTCAGGGGTAGCTCCGCTCGCACCCACATTCCATGGAGTAGCCGCTGCGCCAACAGGCACCCCGAGGGAGGAGGTGGTCACGTGGGCAGGAGTCAGATGAGCGCCAGAGCTCATTGCAGAGTGGGTTGTGATCATCCTCCAATCCATGGACCTGACCCGTGTTACTGCCAACCCAGGGCCCCCTCCCTGTAGTGCCGCAGGTATGTATCATGGAGTGGGTTGCAGGTGGGAGGTGACCGGTGGGGGTTTGAGGGGGTGTGGGGTTGGGATGGGGTGCCAATGCCCGTGGCCAATCCATCCACTCTACTCACCCTCCCAGACAGTGAACCTGGAGGCGATTAGCACGGCCCATGCATGTTGGCCCTGGCGCACACTTTGTGCAGCCTTCTGTGCCTGCCTCGGCTAGATATGGCATGCTTGCTTTCATCCGGAGGTGTATTGTGTACATGAATTGCGAAATCATATTTGGCCATGTGAATTGCGCTTTCACGTATCTGATCGTCAGTCCAGAAGTAAAACACTCGAACACGTCAGTAACGAATATTCGTTTATTTACGGCCGGGACAAATCTCTAAGCAGTCGGGTAACCACCTTCGAGAAGTGCCAAAATCCCAGAATAAGGACGGTATTCTTATACATCTTACAGCTTAGGGGTGGTCCCCTTAAATTCCTAGATACACCTATGATTTGGCAAGGATCCAGAACATGTACATATATGGAATTATTCTTTGAGGTCGGGAGGTTATTTTTGACATAATCATTAGCACAAGTCACTATCAATATTAATACAAATGTTTTTGTATCCCATGGCCATCTGGCTTATCTCATTCCAAGGCCCTTCCTTTTACATTTCAATGTTTATTTGTTCCAACTGGTCAAACGAGCTTAATTACGTTATCTCTGCAATAAAGTAACGGTTCCCATTCATTCCATTCTTTGCCTTTTTGACCTCTCTGCTTTCACAGATGCGGGTCAGGCCATTAAGTGGAGCCAAGCTACACTCCCTATATTCCATCCCATAACCTTCTGACATCTTTGCTTTTACAGATGCCGGTCAGACACACTCCCTTTATTTCATCCCTTGACCTGGTGACATCTCTTTCACAGAGCTTTTCAGAACTGTTATATTAACCCTATCAGCGAATTTCCAAATGAAATCCACTTCTACATTCCCCCCTTTGATCATTCCTTGATCACATAACACTCAGGATACTTTAGATGGAAATGAGAGCGAGGCGGAGGTACTCCTCCTCTACTAGGCTCCGGCAGGATGCCACTTCCTCATATAGGTCAGGGGTAGGTGGAACCAGTTTTTCTTTTTCGTCTAGGGCGGATCTCTGAAGCATCTGTGGTAATGCAGTGGCACCCAAACGGTTGCATAGGCATTTCACACCAGTAGCTATGATACAGAGCAACAAACAGATGGTAACGAAGATAATGAGCCCATGGAATAGGTAAGTGGCCCAAGAATTGGACCACATCCAGCTCCACCAGTCAGCCTGACCGGCGAGTCGCAAGCGCTGTACTCCATCTCTGATATGGGTTACCAGATGCGTGATATTCTCTGAACTGTCTGGAATATAACCCATGCAGCCGTCTGTTCGATCAAGAAAGGAACAGATATCAAGGGAACGCCTCCATGGGCATGGGTCGGGACCTGTGTACATACCCAGCAAGAGGAGACACCCACTTTCTTAGCATAGACATAGGACATAAACAGAAATTAATTCGCCGTTACATGGTGCGTTGCCCGCTTCCTTCTGGAAGGCGAGTAGGGGTGAGTAGTCCTTGATGGCAAAATTTGTACCCTGTCCTTATCAATGCACCGGTGGTTCCACCGGCTTGTGCGGCGATCGTAGATCAGAACCATGTACGTAGTCAGGAATCGGGGCTTCTGGTCGTCGGGATGAACGGTGGTCGGGCAGGTGTTGATAGGGGTGGTGATCCATCGGAGACCTGTCGTTGTTCCACATCGTGGGGTTCCTTCTCGGCACAGGGGTGGACGTCGGCTTCCATACGGGCATCTCCTTCTTTCGGATGCAGCGAGAGAGAGCAGGGTGGCGAGTATTGTGACGGTGAAGAGGGACTTCATCCTGGTACTCGTGTTCCTAGGACTTAAAGGAAAAGTTTAGAACATCATGGATACTTAATTAACTTACAATGGTGCATATGTACCCATGCGTTCCGGCCCTCCACTTTTACTGCAGTGGGGGTAGTGAGTAGAACCTGTAGGGGACCCTCCCATCGAGGTTCCAAACCTTTACGTGTCCAATTTCGAATTAGGACATAATCCCCAGGGTTGATGGAGACGTCATGAGTAATGGATGGGACTTCTTCCTGGGTGGCACGAACTCGGGAGTGTAATCCTTTCAAAATTCTAGTTAGTGTTAATATATAATTAGCCATCTCGGTAGTCATGTAATGGAATTGAACATTCTGTGGAACACTGCTGTCCCAAGGCGTTCGAAAGGGTCTGCCATATAGTATTTCCGCTGGGCTTAGGCGAGTTTTTCCTGCGGGGGTGGCACGTAGCTGGAAGAGTGCTAAAGGCAGGAGTTTGAGCCAAGTGGCCCCAGTGTCTGCTTGTAGTTTAGCGAGTTTAGTCTTTAGAGTCTGATTAGCCCTTTCCACCACTCCAGCGGCTTGTGGTCTGTAGGCACAATGAAACTGTTGCTTTATTCCAAGCAGAGCACAGAATTCCTTATTGATTTGACCTATGAAGTGGGGACCATTGTCAGAGCTCAGCCGGGCTGGAATTCCAAATCGCGGAACAATTTCTCGCATTAACACCTTAACTACTGTCGAGGCCTTGTTATCCGTAGTCGGGTAGGCCTCGATCCATTTGCTAAAAGTGTCCACAATGACTAACACATATTTATAGCATTGACATCTTTCCAACTCAATGTAATCCATTTGTAGGGTCTCAAATGGACCCTCAGGTAAGGGGGTTGTGCCAGGATCACAGGGGACGGCCTTACCGGGGTTGTGCTGTTGACAGATTAGGCACCGACTGCTAATTTGTTGGGCCATTTCTTGCAGTCGTGGGTGCCACCAGCTTTTTAACAATATGTCCCCTGTGGCACGAGCTCCACAGTGAGTTGCAAAGTGTACACATTCGGTCACCCAGGCTGCTAATGCATCGGTCATACATGTTTGTCCTACCGGGGTGACCCACAGCTTATTTTCGATATCATATATACATCCTAAGTTTTTCCACATATTTACAGCAGTTGCAGGAGCGTCCTCCTGCATTTGGATTATGTCAGCAATGGTTGGCATAGGTTTTTCAGAGGGGGACTTTCCCGAGGGGGTTTTAGTCTGCCTCATCATTCTAGGCACCATTAGTTTGCCAGATTTAGAAATTTCTTTTGCCTTCTCGTCCGCTCTCCTGTTGCCCGTTTCCACCAGTCCCGTGCCTTTTGTATGCGCTGCGCATTTTATCACCGCTATCTTGTCTGGGAGCATAAGGGCCTGCAATAACTGTGTTACTAACTGCTGGTGTGAGATGGGTGTACCAGCGGAGGTTAGAAATCCTCTGTTTTTCCATCACCGTCTTGATCGATGATTGCATAGCCAGATTGTCTATCCCCCCTTTCGCCGACGGAAGAACTTCCATCGGTGAAAAAGGAACAATCTGCACTTGGGAGGGGTATATCGGAGAGGTCGTCTCGAACCGAGGAGACTTCCTGCAACAGTTGCAGACAGTCATGAGTTGGGTCGAGCATGTCTATGGGAGGATGCGTCAAAAAGTCAGCAGGGTTGATAGTGGTGCAGTGGGCAAACTGGACCTTCGAGTTATTAAGGAGAGCAATCTCATATTTGTTCTGACGAGCCATCGTGAGATGCTGAGTCTGTAGCTGTCCCAAAAGGGCCGTAACAGAATGGGAACTATAGACAGTGATATCTTGTTGGAGGGTAATATTAGCAGCCGATTGCAGGCTGTTGTAGATAGCTGCAAGAATTTGGGTACAGATAGGATAGCCAAGGGCTACCGGATCGAGTTTAGAGGAGTAGTATGCAACCGGGCGACAGCGGTCGCCGTGGCGTTGGGTCAGGACAGCTGTGGCGCAGTCGGCAAGGACTGTGCAATAGAGCTGAAAAGGGCGATCATATAAGGGTCGACCAAGGGCAGGGGCCTGGAGGAGTGCCTCCTTGAGGCGGTTCTGCTAGTGACTGTTTGTGTTGAGCGGGCACTAGGACCCTGCGGAGCCATGCAGTGTCAATTTCAACGCAGCAGTTTCGAAACTGCCCAGCACAAATTCTTTATCTGTTTATTCTGAGACCAATGTAGTTCTGAACATACTGAGTTACTCATAATACTGATCACATTCCAGGGGCGGTGGCGGAGGTGGCTGTGGGGGCTGTGGGGACTGTGGAGGCTGTGGAGGCTGTGGGGGCTTTTGACGTCCCCCGCAATTGAACAGATGTTCCTCATCCCCATCGTCCCCCTCCTCCCAACCTTGCTTCACATTGCTGACCGGCGCCGGAGTAGGATTAGCATTCTTACGTTTCTTATATTCTTTACATTCCCTTTTTAAGACCTCTACTGTTTTAACAATTCCCCCTTTAGTGAGGCCAATACCCAATTTTGAGGCATTTTCCTGCCAGCTAGCCAGTATAGATGCATCTTTCACTAACTGACAGTATTCCCTCCACAAGGCAATTAATTTCTTTGCGGTGGGTTCTTGATAATACAGAAAAATGTGTCATTTGAAACATGAAAGCCTGGCAATATCTGGTTTGAGAGGGTACAGGGAAAGATCGCACAAAAGGTTAATAGCAGCTGCAAAGAGCAGGGTTACAAAATGCAGATTCTTGCGCACAAGCAGGTTTCAGCAGAAACAATGGCTCACACCATCATGGAATGTAACTATCTCAGAAAGCATCTGAAAAAGCATGGATGAGAGTTTCAATTGCATTAAGGGACGAATGTTTAAAACAGGCAAGTCTTTCAAGTCACAACCAAGTTAAATTTTAGCATACAGCTAAGAGCAAAGTTTCACACCTTAATTGAAATAAACTCTCTTAGTAAACAGCTGGAAAGAATGGAAGATGCTCAGTCGAATTTAGTGTCAATTTAAGGGGTAAAATTCTACGAACATCAAGTTAATTAAAAGAAAATTGGAGATGACCTGGCTACGAGAAACATCATTTAAGTCAAAATCAAAGGCAAAGTTATGAACTGGGGACAATTGGAAAATTAAACGATTTGAAATCACAGAAATAAAAGTTAACTATTGAAACGAAAGCATTTTTAAAAATCAGATCTGAGAGGAGACGATATGCCCAAAATGAATAACGAGTTGTAGTAAGATGTTTACATCAAAGATACTTTTAAACTATCAAAGTGAAACAAGCCCATATACAATACAGTCGTTAAAACTTAATAACTCTTCGAAAGAGAATATAAACCCAGGGAGCAGAAGCAGCAGCAGCACTCTGCAACAGCAACAGGAGAGAGAGAGAGAGAGAGAGAGAGAGAGAGAGAGACGCAGCCTGCTGGAGAAAGACAAGGAAAGCAGCCGAGTTTAAACAGCTAATACAACTCAAGAAGACCAGATTTTAAGTGGTTATTAGCTTACTTCACTTCCTTAATAACACAGGACCCAGGACACCAATGCTATTAAGGGGTAAGTAGGTAAAATGCTTCGGTGAAGGTATGGGTTATACCGGGGGATAGGCTCCGAGAACCCCGCCCGTAACTTCCAGAGAACGCTGCCTGGAATCACGGCGGCAGTCCCGTCCGGAGCCCACAGCCCGGAATCGTCCCCTAGCAGTCCTGAGAACCCCGCCCTTAACTCTAGCGAACGCTGCCTGGAATCACGGCGGCAGTCCCGTCCGGAGCCCACAGCCCGTTAACCGTCCCCTAGCAATCCTGAGAACCCCGCCCGTAACTCCAGCGAACGCTGCCTGGAATCACGGCGGCTCCTCAGGCTGCCCCTAGCAGTCCTGGCAACCCCGCCCGTAACTCCAGCGAACGCTGCCTGGAATCACGGCGGCAGTCCCAGGCTGCCCACAGCCCGTTAACCGTCCCCTAGCAATCCTGAGAACCCCGCCCGTAACTCCAGCGAACGCTGCCTGGAATCACGGCGGCTCCTCAGGCTGCCCCTAGCAGTCCTGGCAACCCCGCCCGTAACTCCAGCGAACGCTGCCTGGAATCACGGCGGCAGTCCCAGGCTGCCCCTAGAGACGATAACCGCAGGGTTCACTCACTTACCCTCTTTAAAACGGGTTCGCTGGACTGACCTGGATCTCGCAGAGGCTTCTCGACAAACCAACGGCAAGGCTGAGCAACGATCAAACTGGTAGTAGGCGAATACCAAGGTGGAAAACAAATTTTTACTCACGTTGGGGGCCAAATTCGTCCTCTACTTTGAACGAGCTCAGTCGATTACGCCGGTTAGTTGCGCAGACCCCTCTGGAGATCCCCGTACGGGCCACCAAATGTGAATTGCGCTTTCACGTATCTGATCGTCAGTCCAGAAGTAAAACACTCGAACACGTCAGTAACGAATATTCATTTATTTACGGCCGGGGCAAATCTCTAAGCAGTCGGGTAACCACCTTCGAGAAGTGCCAAAATCCCAGAATAAGGACGGTATTCTTATACATCTTACAGCTTAGGGGTGGTCCCCTTAAATTCCTAGATACACCTATGATTTGGCAAGGATCCAGAACATGTACATATATGGAATTATTCTTCGAGGTCGGGAGGTTATTTTTGACATAATCATTAGCACAAGTCACTATCAATATTAATACAAAGGTTTTTGTATCCCATGGCCATCTGGCTTATCTCATTCCAAGGCCCTTCCTTTTACATTTCAATGTTTATTTGTTCCAACTGGTCAAACGAGCTTAATTACGTTATCTCTGCAATAAAGTAACGGTTCCCATTCATTCCATTCTTTGCCTTTTTGACCTCTCTGCTTTCACAGATGCGGGTCAGGCCATTAAGTGGAGCCAAGCTGGGCAGCACGGTGGCCTAGTGGTTAGCACAACCGCCTCACGGCGCTGAGGTCCCAGGTTCGATCCCGGCTCTGGGTCACTGTCCGTGTGGAGTTTGCACGTTCTCCCCGTGTCTGCGTGGGTTTCGCCCCCACAACCCAAAAATGTGCAGAATAGGTGGATTGGCCACGCTAAATTGCCCCTTAATTGGAAAAAATAATTGGGTAATCTAAATTTATAAAAAAAAAAAAAAAAAAAGTGGAGCCAAGCTACACTCCCTATATTCCATCCCATAACCTTCTGACATCTTTGCTTTTACAGATGCCGGTCAGACACACTCCCTTTATTTCATCCCTTGACCTGTTGACATCTCTTTCACAGAGCTTTTCAGAACTGTTATATTAACCCTATCAGCGAAGTTCCAAATGAAATCCACTTCTACAGCCACATTTGAAGTATTTCGTGCAGTTCTGGCCATCACATTATCAGAAGGTTGTGGAAGCTTAGGAGTGAGTGCAAAGAAGTTTCACCAAGATGTTGCCTGGTCTCGAGGGTGTTGGCTATGAGGAGTGGTTGAATAAACTAGAATTGTTTTCACTGGAAAGACGGAGGCTGGGGGTAGACATGGTAGAGGTCTACAAACGTATGAGATGTGTACACAATGTGGATAGTCAGAGGCTTTTTCCAAGGTTGAAGTGTCAATTTTAAGGGGCATGGGTTCAAGGTGAACGGGGGAACGGTTAAGGGCGATGTGCAAGCTAAATGTTTCACACAGAGAGTGGTGGCTACCTGGAACGTGCTACCAGAGGATGTGTTGGAAGCAGGCACAATAGCAACATTTAAGAGGCATCTGAATGGATACATGAATAAAGAGGAAATAAAGGGATACTGACTGAGTAAGGGCAGAAGGTTTTTTCTCCATTGGCGAGTGCACTGTCAGTTACAGCCCCATAGACTCCACAGTCCCAACACAAGTTAATTAACCAATCATTCCTATATTTTTCAAAGATCTTGAACCCTTGACTGTTCCCGATTTACATGTAAATCCCCAACAAACTGTTTATAACATGAGGAGAAGGTGAACATATAAAGGAAATGATTGGAACTTTGAGAAACAAATCTACCTTTTCCCAAAACTGTGTCCCACCCTCCACCCAGACACACATGTATACAAGACAGACACCTGGAGGGACTAATTAAAACAATGGGAATTGAAGGAAAAGGTGTGTGATTAATATTTGCTGCTGCTGTTGAGGCCTATGTAGGCGCCCATCTTCCTCCGAACGTGACAATCTGGGAAATTGGTTCAGACAAAAGACTCATGTCGGTGCAATTCTGACCTTTGACAATCAAATGAAGCCTTCATCTCTCTCAGATATTGCTGGAACTTTAAACGTGAGAACCTTACAGTGTTTTCCATTAACCTGATCGCTCTGCTGAAGAGGGTCTTGGTTTGGGTTGTGCCAAGCCATTCAGACAGAGGATTAAATAATCACACACCTGGCGATAAACTGTTTGAAATCGTCCATTCCAGACGATCCCTTCACACTTCTGGCTGCAGTCTGTCTTTTAAACAGCAGTGCCTCCACAGGTCTGACCAGCAACCTTTTTAAATCGCCTGGCAGAAAGAGAGAGAAAGTGCCTTCCAGCTTCTTCCTGACTGAATCTCTTCAGAGAACTCAGGACCAAATTGAACATTTCATATGACCCACCTTTTTTCAGGCAGATCCTGAATGGCTCCACCAAACGCAAGCAACAATAAGGGATAGGTCACAATTTCACACTCACCGATTGGCTGCTTGCTAAGTCTATCAAACTGCACCATAGGCACTGTCACATAACCTAAAGTTCTAGCTAGTCCACCAGACCAGGATGTACTAAGTTTGCAGCAGCTAGCAAGAAGATTGTAGTTACAGGCAGCCAAATCAGGATTTAAAAAGGAAACACCAAACAGACAAACGTTTTCCAATAGTATCCAAGCACAATTATCAGTTAAACAGTTCCTAAACATACGGATACACTTAAATTTATGCCTTACACGCTTACTGTAAATATTTAAATGAATCAACACAAAACAGTTCAAATGGCACTAAACTTTATGGAACATGTTTCCCTGCTTTCGTGACTTTTTGGCGAAAGTAATTTTCTCTTATCAAAATCTCCTGCTCAACCTGACAGCATTTGACAAAACTGCCGTTCAACATTAAAAACTCTGAGCAGAGGCAAAACTGCAGACAGACCTGGCTTTATCAAATACGTTAATTGATTCAGGTGTTTAATAATCTGTACTGCAACTGATATAAAAGTCAGAATGTTACAACGTTAATAGAAAACTGAATGGCTCTATCTCGATGGTCTAATATTTTTTTTGATAAGCATTTGGTATTCTGGGAAAAAATAATCAAAAATTCTTTCTATTCTTTTGTCGTTTTCTTATAATTTTACCGAAAAGAAAACCACACCATTCGCATCAATGAACACCTTAAATTGCTTTCCCAAACAAATGCGGTGGTTAACAGTTTGTAGGTGGTCAATTGGCACCTGACATTCTTATGTCCAATGAAATTTCAGCTTTTTCACAAAATTTCAGCCAATGAGCCGAGCAAACCGTTGAAACTTGGCACGATTTTATTATAGAAGCAGCTCCTCCCGAAATCTCAGAACAGCTCTTCTCGTTGATTATATTGGAAACTCCCCAGTAGCTTTCATTTTCAAATTCCGTGGGGACATCTGACCATGCCGAACAGTACAGCCTAAGAATGTAACTTGGGCTTTCAAAACCTCACTTTTATCCACGTTTATCATGAAGCTAACCTCGTGTAGTAGATCTAACAATTCCGCAATTCCATTACATCATTCCAAACGAGGATATGAATCCATTACATCATTCCAAACGAGGATATGAATCTGACGTCGTAATTGCACTCACTTTCATCTTATCCACACATAATCGTTTTGTTCCATCTTGTTTTGGCACCATCACAATTGGTAAGCTCCAATCACTGCAACTTATTTCAATATTCAGTGATTCAGTGACTGAGGGGAGCTCAGTGAATAGGCCCAGTAATAACAAAAGGAATAAAACTGGAGATGTTAAGATTCAAAACAGAGGTTAAAAAAACCAACATAAGTGTACTTTACCTGAATGCTCGTAGTATTCGGAATAAAGTAAATGAGTTGATGACACAAATCATGGTAAATTACTATGATTTAGTGGCCATTACTGAACCATGGGTAAAGGATGGTCACGACTGGGAGTTAAATATCCGAGGGTATCAAACTATTCGGAAGGACAGAGTGGATGGTAAGGGAGGTGGTGCTGCTCTGTTATTTAAGGATGACATCCGGGCAATAGTAAGGGATGACATCGGTGCTATGGAGGATAAGGTTGAATCCATTTGGGTGGAAATCAGGAATAGTAAGGCGAAAAAGTCACTGATAGGAGTAGTCTATTGGCCACCAAATAGTAACGTTATGGTGGGGCAGGCAATAAACAAAGAAATAACTGATGCTTGTAGAAATGGTACAGCAGTTATCATGGGGGATTTTAATCTACATGTCGATTGGTTTAACCAGGTCGGTCAAGGCAACATTGAGGATGAGTTTATAGAATGTATCCGCGATAGTTTCCTAGAACAGTATGTAATGGAACCTACGAGGGAACAAGCGGTCCTAGATCTTGTTCTGTGTAATGAGACAGGATTGATTCATGATCTCATAGTTAGGGATCCTTTCAGAAGGAGCGATCACAATATGGTGGAATTTAAAATACTGATGGAGGGTGAGAAAGTAAAATCAAATACTAGTGTTTTGTGTTTAAACAAAGGAGAGTACAAGGGGATGAGAGAAGAACTAGCTAAGGTAGACTGGGAGCTAAGACTTTATGGTGGAACAGTTGAGGAACAGTGGAGAACCTTCCAAGCGATTTTTCACAGTGCTCAGCAATGGTTTATACCAACAAAAAGGAAAGACGGTAGAAAGAGGGAAAATCGACCGTGGATATCTAAGGAAATAAGGGAGAGTATCAAATTGAAGGAAAAAGCATATAAAGTGGCAAAGATTGCTGGGAGATTAGAGGACTGGGAAATCTTTAGGGGGCAACAGAAAGCTACTAAAAAAGCTATAAAGAAGAGTAAGGTAGAGTATGAGAGTAAACTTGCTCAGAATATAAAAACAGACAGTAAAAGTTTTTACAAATATATAAAACAAAAAAGAGTGGCTAAGGTAAATATTGGTCCTTTAGAGGATGAGAAGGGAGTTATAATAATGGGAAATGAAGAAATGGCTGAGGAACTGAACAGGTTTTTTGGGTCAGTCTTCACAGTGGAAGACACAAATAACATGCCAGCGACTGATAGAAATGAGGCTATGGCAGGTGAGGACCTTGAGAGGATTGTTATCACTAAGGAGGTAGTGATGGGCAAGCTAATGGGGCTAAAGGTAGACAAGTCTCCTGGCCCTGATGGAATGCATCCCAGAGTGCTAAAAGAGATGGCTAGGGAAATTGCAGATGCACTAGTGATAATTTACCGAAATTCACTAGACTGTGGGGTGGTCCCGGTGGATTGGAAATTAGCAAACGTGACGCTACTGTTTAAAAAAGGAGGTATGCAGAAATCAGGAAATTATAGGCCAGTGAGCTTAACTTCAGTATTAGGGAAGATGCTGGAATCTATCATCAAGGAAGAAATTGCGAGGCATCTGGATAGAAACTGTCCCATTGGGCATACGCAGCATGGGTTCGTAAAGGGCAGGTCATGCCTAACTAATTTAGTGGAATTTTTTGAGGACATTACCAGTGCAGTAGATAACGGGGAGCCGATGGATGTGGTATATCTGGATTTCCAGAAAGCCTTTGACAAAGTGCCACACGAAAGGTTGCTGCATAAGATAAAGATGCATGGCATTAAGGGTAAAGTAGTAGCATGGATAGAGGATTGGTTAATTAATAGAAAGCAAAGAGTTGGGATTAATGGGTGTTTCTCTGGTTGGCAATCAGTAGCTAGTGGTGTCCCTCAGGGATCCGTGTTGGGCCCACAATTGTTCGCAATTTACATAGATGATTTGGAATTGGGGACCAAGGGCAATGTGTCCAAGTTTGCAGATGACACTAAGATGAGTGGTAAAGCGAAAAGTGCAGAGGATACTGGAAGTCTGCAGAGGGATTTGGATAGGTTAAGTGAATGGGCTAGGGTCTGGCAGATGGAATACAATGTTGAAAAATGTGAGGTTATCCATTTTGGTAGGAATAACAGCAAACGGGATTATTATTTAAACGATAAAATATTAAAGCATGCCGCTGTTCAGAGAGACTTGGGTGTGCTAGTGCATGAGTCACAGAAGGTTGGATTACAAGTGCAACAGGTGATTAAGAAGGCAAATGGAATTTGTCCTTCATTGCTAGAGGGATGGAGTTTAAGACTAGGGAGGTTATGTTGCAATTGTATAAGGTGTTAGTGAGGCCACACCTGGAATATTGTGTTCAGTTTTGGTCTCCTTACTTGAGAAAGAACGTACTGGCGCTGGAGGGTGTGCAGAGGAGATTCACTAGGTTAATCCCAGAGCTGAAGGGGTTGGATTATGAGGAGAGGTTGAGTAGACTGGGACTGTACTCATTGGAATTTAGAAGGATGAGGGGGGATCTTATAGAAACATTTAAAATTATGAAGGGAATAGATGGGATAGATGCGGGCAGGTTGTTTCCACTGGCGGGTGACAGCAGAACTAGTGGACATAGCCTTAAAATAAGGGGAAGTA
This sequence comes from Scyliorhinus canicula, assembly GCF_902713615.1. NCBI lineage: Eukaryota > Metazoa > Chordata > Chondrichthyes > Carcharhiniformes > Scyliorhinidae > Scyliorhinus > Scyliorhinus canicula. The sequence goes on along the minus strand of NC_052154.1, from coordinate 92,166,512 downwards.
GATTTTGGTCTGAGTTTAGGAGGAACTTCTTCACCCAAAGGGTTGTGAATCTATGGAATTCCTTGCCCAGTGAAGCAGTTGAGGCTCCTTCATTACATGTTTTTATGGTAAAGATAGATAGTTTTTGAAGAATGAAGGGATTAAGGGTTATGGTGTTCAGGCCGGAAAGTGGAGCTGAGTCCACAAAAGATCAGCCATGATATAATTGAATGGCGGAGCAGGCTCGAGGGGCCAGATGGCCTACTCCTGCTCCTAATTCTTATGTTCTTATGTTCTTATGTTTAGTGGATTGAGTCTCTGGATGTGTCTTAATTGGAATAGTATGCCATGCATCTACACCATGCATAATTACTTTTGTGCTTCCTCGTTTGTTCCCACATATCTGACTGTAATAACTATTTAAGTCACTTTGAGTTTCCCCCGGAAGGTAGCCCAGTATTTTATACAAAATGCTCAGTACTTCCTCATTGTTCAATCTAATTTTAGGAATGTCAAATTCAAAATCATTTGTATTTACCGCTTCTCTTTGAGTTATGATGACTATCACATTCTTCTTCTTTCCTACCAAATCAAAGTACCTTTTGATCATATGAATGCAGTGATTGATATATGTAGTAATACATGATCAGACTATGTTAACCTAGTATAGGCAACTGAACACGAGATGGCCACACTATCAGGACCTATATAAATGTTTTCCCGCTCTTTCCTAGAGGAGTGTGTGTCTGGAGTGCAGAGAGTACAGAGGCAGAGAGGAGAAGTTCATAGATATCAGTACTTATCTTTATCTTATTTAATAGTTTAGTCTCCAGTTATTCACTGGTTTAGCATTAAGTAAGAAGAACTCACGAGATTATTTTGTATCACTCATTAAATTAGTTTATCATCACGAGAAGACTACATCGATATTTCAACAACTCGGCTAGACAAAAAGAGTAATATTTATATTACAACATCATAATGTAACATTGTATCAGATTCAACAAGCTTTAAGAAAGACTAGGAACTAAATTCAAACAAAGAAGATAAAGTTCCGATAACGAATATTCGACTGGCGAAGTCATCACAGAAACTGAATGCTCAACTCCGGATCGATTTTCGATGGATCAAGTGCAGGCTCCCAGACATTTGAAGACAACCAATAACCTTAATCTTAATTGGAGACTGTTTAAGCAACAATTCCAGCTTGATGTGGAAGCTAGGGATCTGAATATTGTTTCAGAGGCTAGATGGATCGCTTTGCGTGATCCACCTTGTTGAAGCAGGTATCTCCTCATCTCCTCACTGGTATGGAGCTGTGCATCCACCTAGGACTCTAGAAGCCGATTGTTGATCTTCTGTGAGCCATCTTCCTGGCTGCAGTGAATGGGTGCTAAGTGGAGTGCTTAAAAACAGTCTATCTGTCATGCTCTTTGGTGCTAATTTCGGGTCCATCGGTTTCAACTCCCATGGTTCCAGTGTGAGGAAAGTAGGACTTTCACATGTATTCCCAGTATTTGGTATATTAGTGGTGCATGGGCTAGTGCGTCCATGATTGCTGCAGCCATGTTTCTTAAATCCCTGTTTGAACGTTGGGAACCTGGTGTGCAACTAAGACATCGTACAAAGCTCGGTCTAATGGAGTTTTGATTGGATTGAGGGGGATTCCGATTGAGTTAATTATATTTTAATTTTGAAAAATGATGTAGTTACTGGGTGGAGTTAAGATAACGAGACATGTTTCCCAAAATCTGATCAATTGAAATTAAAATGGAACTGCGAGCAGCAGTCAAGCACTTTAATTTCACTTCAGTTCAGTTACAAATATGTCTCCAGCCACATTAGCAGTCGTTCCAAGGAGTTCAGAATCATTGATTGGAAGTTGAGCTGAAACAAGCAGAAACACATTTTCTGAAGGAATACAGCCAGAATTTCTGCATGGTTCTGACGGGATTCACTTTTATTTCTTCAACTCAGTGCCAAGAGATCTCTCTTACAAAGACCATCTCTGTGAAGCAAGTATTCCTCAGTGCAAATACTATTTAACACTGGATTGGGAGCTGCACATTGTTGTTCGAGTGCAAATAAATGTAGGAGCGAAGTGTTACTGTGCATTGGTTGACATTGGTTACGGGGTAATTGTAAGTTATTTTCGCATGTCATGCTGAAGATATTTTTATACTGCATTGGTAAGAAAGTTTGTTTTAATCTAGCATTTCATTATTTCATCGTGAAATCACTCCTGGAGCGAGGTATTCTTTCCTCACAGTCTTACAAAATGAAAAAGAAACATTGGGGTTTCTGCCCTGTATCCTAGCCAGGGTTAGGGTATATCCAGGGATCGTAATACCAGGAATTGCTCTTAATTCATGCGTGGAGAGTGGTGGGTCATTTGCGTATCCTGAATCGCTTACCGAATAGCAACCGAAACAGAAGTACAATTCACTCTTCAGGAGCAGCGGAACAGTTAGGATTGGATTCTCCATTTCAGAGGGTCTGAATCACGTGAATGCAACAATGATGATGGGGATATGACTGCTGGAGCAATTCAGGACATGCAAATTAGCCGGCCTGTGTGCCATGTGGAACTAGTATTGAATGAATTGGGATTGTTCTCCCCGGAGAGACGAAGGCTGAGGGGCAACTTGATAGATGTTTATAAAATTATTAGGGGTATAGATAGGGTGAACAGTTGGTTCACAGGACAGTATTGACAATTACAAGGGAGCAGAAGTTCAAGGTGAGGGGGGCAAGGTTTAGTAGAGATATGCGGGGGAGATTCTTTACACAGAGGTTGGCTGTGGCCTGGAATTCACTGCAAAGTTAGGTGGTTGAGGCAGTTACGTCAGTGACCATTAAGACATGAACAGACGGGGTATAGAAGGATACAGGCGATTGGTCTAGATGGGTCACGCGATTGGCTCTGGTTTGGAGGGCCAAAGAGCCTGTTCCTGAGTTGTATTGTTCTTTATTCTTTCTTTTCTTTAGTGCAATTCCAACAGACGCTGGCCCGGATTCATAGTGGTCTGGATTGGCACTGGAGAGTCTGACAAGCTGGAAATGTGTTTAAGCACTCCACTCCCCACATACTCTCATTCCAGCCAGATGATGCCACCCCAGAAAACCTCCATGTGTTTCGGCAATGCAGAGCTGGAGACGTTACTGGATGCCATGGGGATGGGCCGGGCACCATATTACCCGGGGTGGAATGGAGCCTGCCACAAGCCGATGTTAACCGGGCCTGGGTGCAGTTGGCAGAGGCCTGGAGCATCGTGGGCCCCACCACCAGTAACGGGAAGCAGTGCAAGAAGAAGATGCACTAACTTCTCAGAGTGGCCAGGGCACCTGCACCACCATGCCCCTGGCACTACCTCTGTCTCTCAAGTACTCCCCACTCCCTTACCCCCTGTGCTGCCTGTGTGTCTCACACTGTGCATCATCTGCTACCTCTGGAGACGGCAGGCCACAACCGCAGGGACCAGGAAAGAATTGGATGGGACCCGTTTGATGTACCGCCATGCACCATCACAGAGTACAGGGCATGGTTCTAGTCTGCAGGATGGGAGATCAAGCTGTCACAGAGGTGGGAGTCAACATGGCATAACCAAGTGAGTCCCCACTGCATTGTGACATCCCTATGGAACGTGACTCAGCCCACCCCGCATCACGCCTAGCTATGATCTAGCCATTCGACTTGCCTTTTTTCTGTACAAATCACCACCCAGGGGGGCATATGGCACAGTGGATAGCATTGAGACTGCAGCACTGAGGACCCTGGTTCGAATCCCGGTCCTGGGTCACTGTCCATGTGGAGTTTGCACATTCTCCCCATGTCTGCGTGGGTTTCACCGCCACAACCCAATGATGTGCAAGTTAGATGGATTGGACATGCTAATTTTCCCCTTAATTGGAAAAATAATACTGTAAATATACTCTAAATATATTATAAAAAGAATCACCTCCCAACTAGGCAGGACCACCCCCAGCCACAACTTTATGGCCCACCGGGCTAATGGGCGAGGACCTTACAAAGCCCCATGCCTCCTGTCACAACTCAACACACGTTGGAGCACACCTTTGGGGACAACACTGAATTTTCATCACTGCTGTCTCCACTATCTCCACTATCGCAGAGACACTCACCTCGGTTGGGCACATTAATGAAGAGGCTCCTGTGACACTATCTGGTGCGCACCACACACATGCAGTTGCATATCAGGTGGAAGTGGGGACCCCCCAATGGACAGAGGAAACAAAATACATCCTGACCCACGGATCAGCTGCTACCCAGATCGGTCCCGCATCTCTGGAAAGGGGTGTCCTATCAAAGTTATGATGTGAAGATGCCGGTGCTGGATTGGAGAAGGCACAATAAGAAGTCTTACAACACCAGGTTAAAGTCCAACAGGTTTGTTTCAAACACTAGCTTTCGGAGCACTGCTCCTTCCTCAGGTGAAGGAAGCACTGCTCCTTCCTTCAGCTGAGGAAGGAGCAGTGCTCTGAGCTAGTGTTTGAAACAAACCTGTTGGACTTTAACCTTGTGTTGTAAGACTTATTACTGCTATCAATGTTAGAGATGCAGATACAGAGCCGGGAACTCACCGAGGTTGTATCAGCCACCATTCAACGTCTGCAGGTTCAGTTGGTGGAGTCCAACCACCTGCAGGAGCAGGAGGCAATGGCAACCATGGGTGTCACCTAGGCAGAAAGCAGACAGGTGGCGTCCATTGTGGAGGCTTTTGGTGTGAAGGTATGGGCTGTGGCTCAGGCTGTCCAAAGCCAGGCTCACATTGCATTGCCGATGGTTGAGGCACAGAATAGGGCTGCGATTTAACAGCCAGCCCACTGCACATTGAATGGACCAGAGCCACAAGGACATTACTGAGGCGGTTCTGATCGGGGCCCAGTCAAGACAGGTCATGGCTGCTGCCATCGAGAGCATTAGCCAGGTGCTGGCAAACCTAAACCAGACACAGAGGGAACTGGCACAGTCACTGAGTGACGTGGTACAGTCCACGAGGGATATGGCACAGTGCCAGAGGGATGCAGCACAGTCCCAAAGGGACATGGCAGCATCCTTGTGCACCAGAGTTGTGAGCATGGAGACTCTGATCGATACAACAGCGGGCCTCCATGACTGGCAGCGCCAGGTGACTGTGGAGCACTGTAACCTGTTCAGCCGCACCCCCATCACAGTGAGTAGCTTGGGGGTCATCGGGTATCCCGAGAGAGGTGAGGCGGTGGGGCTAAGGCACAGTTACTGTACATAGCTTTGTGACCAATAAATGATTGTTCACCGACGCTGCGATATGACTCGGCCTTCTGTCTGCACGGTGTGAGGGATGGATTGGATGCAGAGTGTGTGCTGCTTGGCTGCGTGGGGGGAGGGGGTGTCGAGGGGGTGGGGAGAACATGCGGTTGGTCTACCCGGCGCGTGACCCATCTCTGCCGCCGGGAGATCACACTGTCTACCGGACACGCTTGGGTGGTCAGGGTAAGTGCAGGGTAGCTCTCTGGCCCTTCCCTTGGAATGTGCGCACATTGGCACTGCTGAGATGGCAACTTGGCACTGCTACCATGGCACTACCCACGTGCCTGTTGGCGCTGCCAAGCCGACATGTGCACTGTCTGTGTGCCAGAGTGGTAGTACAAGGGTGCCCGAATGGTAGGGTGGCAGTGCCAAGGGTCAGGGGGCAAGAGGGGCCCTGATCTTCAAATGAGGGTGGAGCGGGGCGGTGTTTGAATGGCCGGGGCGTGCAGAGCAGGTAAGCCCGAGCCTCAGGGTGGTTGAGTAGGTGATTGGTAGGGGTCCTAGAAGGAAGAGGTGCTGTAAGGTGGCTTGGCCAGGCCTGAAAAAGAAGGGCCCAGGCACCCCACAGCGGTGTGTCCTAATTTGGAAGGTGTCGGGTAGTGTACATGTGAGTGGCAGGTGTGGCATTGCCCAACGGAGTGCGGGGACGGGGTTGATGGGGACCCACAAACTCATTTAGTGCTCGGGGCACGCTTTTAACATGGTGGCCCAATCTCTGAGTTCAGCTCTCCAGTACTAAGAAATCTTCGAAGGGCTGGATTCTTCCACCCTATCCTCCGCGAGAATGCAATGGCGAGACATGGACAATGGAGAAGTGCGTTGACCTTCTCCGGTCGGCGGGCTCAACCGGTGAGAAACTTCCCAGCGCCGAAAAAAGTGACCAAGTGTCATTGAATAGCAATGGCTATCACAACAGCATAGCCGGCAGAAAACCAGCGCTGCACCTGCACTGATTCTGTGACTGTTCAGGGGCTTGCACTGTCGCCACATGAACACAGCAATTTCGAATGAGAAATGGTGCGAGATGCCCCAGTTTTGCGATTTACAGCCAAAGGCTGACAAGCTGCAGCCATAGAAAAACAATTCTCCCCCACACACACCATCCCAGCCAGCAAGATGCCAGCGAAGAGAGCAGCCCCAAGGTACGCACATACTGAGCTAGAGACTATGTTGGATGGAGTGGAGGAGCTTGGGATGGCCCTGTACTCCGGCCTGGGTATGAAGTTGCTGTTTGCAGTGCCCGGGCGCAGGTAGCAGAGACCATGAGCACTGTGGGCAACACAATTGGGACAGGTCAGCAGTGCCGGTAAAACCTGCATAACCTGCTGAGGAGGGCCACGGTGTGTAGGCAGCTGTATGCCCCAAGCACCAATCTCCCTCCCACACACCCATAACCCTGCAGTCCCACCAGAGGGCAGCTAAACCCCCACCCTGGATCGCATACCGGCCAGCATGGCCTGGTGCCTTGGCCACTGTGTCCATCACCTACCACCCTCTGCACTGCTTGAGTCAGACTGTGTAACACTGTCGTTTCCTGCGTCTGCATTCCCCCCATCCTCACCCTCCTCCCCAGGAGAAGGCCACACACACTTCCGGGTGCGGGAGAAGACAGGAGGAGAACTGGTGAACCTGCGGCCCTGACAGTGGCAGAGCAAAGGGCCCTGAATTTGGTTTGTGACGCAGAGGAAAGGGTTGTCCCTGAATTGAAGATCGGCCGTGGGTGAGAAATTAAGACACTGCTGAGTTATGTGTCAAGAACACCCCCCAACGCCTCCTAGCCACCACCTCCACCCCGACCCTCACCCCCACACCACCCTGACTCCAACTCTCACCCCCACAACACATTTCACAGCCACTGGCTAAAGTAGTCTGGTCACATTCAATGGCATTACGATTGCTGAATCACCAAGAATCAACATGCTGGGTGTTATCATTGATCAGAAATTGAACTGGACTAGCCACATTAATACTGTGGCTAGCAGGGCAAATAGAAAGCTGGGAATCTTACAGCGAGTTACTCACCTCCTGACTCCTCAAAGCCTGCCAACCATCTAAAAGGAACAAGTCAGGAGTGTAATGGAATACTCTCCACTTTCCTAAATGAGTACAGCTCCAACAGCACTCAAGAAGTTCGACACCATCCAAGATAAGGCAGTCAGCTAGATTACCCCTCCTTCCACAAACTTGCAAACTTTCCAACACCGATGAACAGTGGCAAACGTGTGTACCATCTACAAGATGCACTGCAGTACTCACTAAGGTTCCTTCGACAGCACCTTCCAAACCCCAGACCACTGCCATCTAGAAGGACAACAAAAGCAGGCATCTGTGAACCCCACCACTTGGAGGTTTATCTACAAGTCACTCACCATTCTGACTTGGAAATATATCGCTCTTCCTTCGCTGTTGCTGGGATAAAATATGGATCTCCATCCCAAACAGTCATTGGCTCATGTGACAGAAACACAGATCATGGTGGCACAGTCGCATCGTGATGTGGCACAATCTCAGACGGCAATGGACCAACCCATGTGCTCCATGGCTGCAAGCATGCAGACCCTGGTTGAGATCAGAGCAGGCCTCCAGGACTGGTAGCTTCAGTTGTGGAGGAAGCCTCAGGGGATAGCTGTACTCATTGGCTCACGCCATGGAGTAGCTCAGGAGCCATCGGGCACCAAGAGGGAAGAGGAGGCAATGGGGCTCGTGCTGCTGACACCCACAGGGTAGGTGCTGGTACACTGCTACACAACGGACTACCTCCCTCCTGTTGCTGGTGCACCTGGTGAACAGTGGATAGAAAAGAAAGGCATCATGCCACCTGGGACACCCAAGCAGCCGCCGGGTCTATCCAGGCCCATTGCCCCAGAAGACCACTACCAACAGGGATCCATGTCATAGCATTGGAATCACAGCAGGCCACTTCCACTCCTGTTGTACCGTCTGGGGATACACCTAGATGTAACATTCTGGCCCGTAAGGCCTGGAATGTAGACACCAATTAAGTTGGCATGGATACTACGGAAAGTTTAGTTATAGGGGCTAATGCACGAATTTGTAAAGATTTTTCCAGAAAAAACAACTGTTACCACTGTTACAACATGCCTCAATGCTCTCTCTGATGGGTGTGAGGGTGGGCTACTCTGGGATGACAGGGAAGTCAAGTCAGTGGATGTTAGGGGGAGGGAGGAATGGGCAGACATTGTGTGCGCCCCATGCTCCCCACCACCATCACCTCAGGGATTCGATGGAAACGTGTAATGAAATGGCGAACTCGCATGGAGGGATCACCCAGGCAGACGGTGGAAGTGCGACCGTGGGCTGGAGTCAGACATCAAATGATGCAGAGTACCAGAGCTCTTTGCAGAATGGGTCGTCACCATCCTCCATCTCATTGACCAGACCTGGCGTTACTGCCAACCAAGAGATACCACCCAGTAGTGCATCAGGTATGTATTGTGGAGGGAATTGTCGGCAGGGGTGACTAGGGGAGGGGAAGTGTGGGAGTTTGGGGATGAGATGCAATGTCCGTCCCTATTGTCAGTCTCCCCTTTATTCCTAGCCGGTGAACGTGTTGGTGAGCAGAGTGTCCCGCACAGGTCATGTGGCCTCCCGTGCCTGCCTCGGCTCATGTTCTGCCCACCCTCGCCCTCCTCTGAGTCCGCCTCTTCCAATGAGGCCTGGCCTTCATCCTTCTCCCATAGCACATCGCCCCTCTGCTGCACAATGTTATGGAGGATGCAGCAGGACACCGCAATGCGTACGACACTCTCACCATCATACTGCAGGGCCGCTCCAGTGCGGTCCAGGCACTAGAACCGCATCTTCAAGCATTGAAGATCAAGCATTTGGTTATTGAATGTAGCACATCACCACTGTTCCGAATCCGATTTGGAATGGACAATAAATTCTGGTGTAACCAGTGACACCCACGTCCATGAACCAATATGGATTAACTAAATTACAAGCTGCAAATTGGTATGGACGATGTGTATTTTGTCACCCCCAATAGTTACAGGCATACCTGACATACATACTGACAATGTTTCCTTTGCACGGGGAAGACTTAATTATCGGTTGCGCCCACTGACCAGGAGTTTTTTTTCCTGGCTGTGCATATTAATTAATTCTGTGTCATAAAACATCCCACGATTTATCCTGCTTTCTATCGAATTACATCACAGCAAAGGGAGCATTGATTTTTAAAGCAAACCATTGGCGAGAGCAAAGGGCGGTGACATATCCCTAAGTAAATAAAAATGTGAATACACATTCTTTGTACAAAGTATAGCAGCTCGAACGTCAAACACCTGAATTTGAAGGTATACATTTACAAAAAGAATAAAGGGTGTTTGACAACACTAAAATTCAGGCATGGCATAGATGAACGTTTCCACCTGCAAATTGTGAAATGGTGGGCGTTCCATAATATGTGAAGAATATTTTTAGTACGTGATCTCTAAATGCTTTGTGTGTATATTGTGAAACGTTGTGTACAACGTTTAATAGTTGAACTATTGAAACCACACATTGTGTTTCATTGTGTCGCAATGAAGTGACCGAAATCTATTGTTTGAATCACTGCAGCACGGGCAAGAGTTAATAGCTCAACTGCTGCTATGGTTAGATAACTCTTCCATGCAACAGATATGTGTGAGAAGCAGAACTAATGGGTATTGAACAAGATACAACTTTAAATTAACAGAAAATCAAACAGCAACAAGTTATTCTGAATGCCTAAAACTGAACATGAATGAAACCATGGAACATTTAAAAATAATTGATGGAAAATTAGTGCAAGTTACTCGTTCCTCGTTGCCTTTGAAAGAGATGACTTCCTCGACAACTGCGGAGTTCAATTCAGTCAACCACTGAATGCTACATCAGGTCAGCACAGTAAGAAGTCTTAGAACACCAACTCAAAGTCCAACAGGTGAGCAGTGTGGATTTTCTTCCCTAAAGGCCATTAGAAAACCAGATGGGTGTTAAGAGCAGTGGATGATCGTTATCATCGCCGCAGTAATCGTCACTGACATTACCTTCACCGTTCATGCTTATTAGTTGTATTTAGATTCTGCCATTGTCATGGTGGGATTTGATCCCATATTCGCAGAAAGTTATTCTAGGCTTCTGGATTATCAGTCCAGCGATATTACCGCTAAACAATCATCTCCCCGCTAATTGAAATAACATGCTTCACTTTTATGACGGAAAAGCGTTATTGCATAATGAACATCAAACATGAACCACCAGTGCGGATGTCGTGTGACCTACATTACAGAGCAAGACATAGGTTGATAAATATAAAGTATTTACATTCTTCACTGCGGATAAGATAATGTGCATTTTATTTTCCGAAATAAATTTTAACTTATTAACGAGAGACACTTTAATTCTGATTGCGCATTTCCTGAAGTGATTAAATCCACATTTGCGACCAAGTTGAAGAAAATCTATTGACAATAACGACATTATTTTCAGGCCAATTGGTCTTTGCAGAGCAGCTTCTGCCTGCTGAATGAGTGTGCCATTTCCAACATCTATCCCAGCAAAGAATTTTAGTAAAGCCAAGTGAATATAATTGATACTTTAGGGGCTACTTTAATAAAACGTCTGTGCGCGAACCCCTCGCGGAAATTGACGAAAGGTTGTGTTGGACAGATGCTGCACAGAGTTAGACGCAAAACTGCGATTGAGTCATTTACAAGCTGCTTTCACGGAACTGAAATGCTATTTTCAATAGTGATAGAAAGGAGAGTGATGTACCGTGGAACTGAATGCAAAGATCAGTAAAATCAGTTTCAAAATCAGTAACGACATTAGTTTGTTATCCATAAGCTCATTTTATTAAGAATTCATAAACACTGTTTCAAGCGTGGAAAAACAATCGTTATTGATTTTGTCGATGTAACAGCAGCATGCGAGCCATGAATTATTCACATTTATAGTATTAGTTCAGAAATCGAAGCGCAAACATCAGCTCAAAAAGCCAAACTTATAGCGCATTTCAACTGACTCAATATATGTGGTGAACGAAATTAAATATGGAATATGTGCAGGAATAGCCGCGACTAATAGCTGGGATTGCAATTTAACAATTTCACCTTTCATGTGGAGTTACTCGACGTGATAAAGAAGACCGTGTTTCTGTGTGTTTTTATATACGCTCATTAAAAACGTTCGACACTCTTTCAAATAAGATATCGTTTTAAACCAAACATTGCGACAATATACTACACCGGAGAGAGAATTCCTTTCAATGTAGGAAATAAAATTTAGGCAAGATAATTTAGGCCCTAGAATTCGCATATTGTGACTAGTGTGACGCTTGGGCATATGCAAAAACGCACATTTTAAATATTTTTAGAAATTACGAAAACAGAAATCGGGAGCGCATGGTTTAGTCTGTACACCAGACGAATTGGGTAACACAGTTTACCGTGTACAGCTCACAGAGGCTGTACCTGCAACAGTCGGGCTGCAGTAGTTCAAAAGGGACCTCACCAGAGCCTCCTCGAGAGCAGTTAGGGGTGGGCAACAAAAGCCGCCCTAGCCAGCGACGTGTAGATCACAAGAAAGAATTAAAAAACAATTTGTAAGAGATATTGGAAAAAAGATTGGATAAAACTGAAGCAACTGGAGATTGGAGTGAAGTCATCCACTTCGAACGTATTGTATCTGGGCTTTGTTTGCTGAAATCACTAAACGCCAGGGCGCAGATACATGCAGTCATTTAAAATGGAGTTGAATATTAAATTGTGCTCTATCTCAGGAGCACTGGAACATGAATTGGTGGAAGGTAAGGCACTATTGAGGATTCGTTGGGCAGAAATTTGGTAACAGGATAAAGTTCGCTGCAATGCTACAGCGCAGAAGGAGGTCGATCGAGTGGATCGAGCGCAAGTGGATTCAGGGGCCTCACGGTAGCATGGTGGTTAGCATCAATGCTTCACAGCTCCAGGGTCCCAGGTTCGATTCCCGGCTGGGTCACTGTCTGTGTGGAGTCTGCACGTCCTCCCCGTGTGTGCGTGTGTTTCCTCCGGGTGCTCCAGTTTCCGCCCACAGTCCAAAGATGTGCGGGTTAGGTGGATTGGCCATGCTAAATTGCCCGTAGTGTAAGGTTAATGGGGGGATTGTTGGTATACGGGTTATGTGGGTTTAAGTAGGGTGATCATTGCTCGGCACAACATCGAGGGCCGAAGGGCCTGTTCTGTGCTGTACTGTTCTATGTTCTATGATGAGTCTGCACCGTCCCATTGAAAGAACGTTCCACCTCGGACTACTATCCCGCCCAATCCCCACCCGCGTATTGATCATGGCCAATTCATCTAAGCTGTACACCGTTGGATACTCGGGGGCAATTTAGCATGGCCAATACACATCACCGCCATATTTTTGTACTGTCGGAGAGGGGGAAACGGAGCACCCGGAGGAAAACCACAGAGAAACGGGGCGAACGTGCAGACTCCACAGAAGCAGTCATCCAAACCGATCCCTAGTCCCTGACGCAGTGTGTGCCAACGTGCGGCCCGTCATCTATAATGCATTGCCCATACACTGGGTGCAGTGTGGATTTGGAGCGAATGCAATTTCATGAGAGGTAATTTTACATATGAGAACATGTATTGGAGTGATGTAATTACTTCCTGAAAAAATCCTGTTCCTTGAAATTTAAGACAGACAGGATTTTGTCAAGCAAGGACAATTTTGGTTAGGCTGTGCAGATGAAGTTTAATACACAGCAATCGGGGTATGATTTAATGACAGAGCAGGTTGGGTCCAAATTGCTTGGCAGTGTGCTTATATTTCTTCTTAAGCCAATTTGCTCATTGATGCACGACCTCTAAATTTGGTAATGACTCTGATATGCACATCGAACATAGAACATTCAGAAAGAGGCAATTTGGCCCATCCAGTCTGTACCAACAAACTTAAGCCCTCACTTCCACCCAATCCCAGGAACCCAATAACCCCTCCTAACCTTTGTGGACACTAAGGGCAATTTATCATGGACAATCCGCCTAACCTGCACATCTTTGGACTGTGGGAGGAAACCGGAGCAGCCGGAGGAAACCACGCAGACATGTGGAGAACTTGCAGACTCCGCACAAACAGTGACCCAGCAGGGAATGGAACCTGGGACCCTGGAGCTGTGAAGCCACAGTACTAACCACTATGCTACCGTGCTGTGCAAGTAGACTACCTTTTCGCTCAAATTAGGGTGGTCTCCTTAATTTAATGTCAGTGACTTATGTCATGAGATTAATTTTAGACTGTAGAACTGAAACTGACAAAGCTTTGAGTTTTGACAAAGAGTCATCGGACTCGAAATGTTCTCTCCCTGCAGATGCTGCCGGACTTGCTGAGATTTTCCACACTTTCCCTTTCGTCTTCGTAGTTTCTGACGGCCTTGGGTCTAGCAGTTGCTATACCAGGCTGTGATGCAACCAGATAGGGTGCTTTCTATGGTGCATCTGTAAAAGTCGGTAAGAGTCAATGTGGACATGCCGGATTTCCTTAGTTTGACATGGAATAAACACTTTTTCGAAAAAAATTCTGATTGTTAATAATGATATAAAGAGAGTGAATGAGAGAGAGGAGAGAATGAGAGAGAGGCAGAGGAACATAGATTAATTAAATACCCACCAACAGTTGTGAATCATAACTGTATTTATTATGGGGAGCCATTTGAAAGACTAACCTTTCTTCTTGCGCTCATGACGCGATACATTGTTTCATGCATTATAAGGCACAGGCATGTTGCTGCCCCTTCTGAAACGAGGAATGTATCATTTGAAGGAACGTTCTATTTAAATAAACTGCGTATATTAGAATGGACAATTAATGTCGCGTTACCATCGCCGCTCGCAACCGGCGAACAAATAAACACAACATATGCAACTAATAGGATCATTTTTGAAGTTGGCTTTATCTTACCATTACAAATCTTTCAATTGGTGCCGCTTCCAAATTAGGACAGTAAACAATAGGCATATCAGACCACACCCTATACATCCAAAAATCATCAGAAGGCGGAAGCTTTGACTGCCTGCAAAATCAATAGTAAAGATAATATCACCCATTGTGAAGAATATTGTCCGCTCGCAAATTGTCACACGTAATTTGCAATATCAATAGTGCTATTGATAACTGCACATTTAATATCGAAGTTGAACGAATTTGCTATCTCCAGTTTTATTTAATCGATACTGATAATTTTAGAGTCAGACTATAAACATCAAGGATGTCTCGGAGCGGCTGAACGACATTCTGGGAGGGGGGGGGTGGTGAACAGCCAGCTGTCGTGGTGCACATAGGCACCAACAATATAGGTGAAAAACGGGATGAGGCCCTACAAGCGGAATTCAGGGAGTTAGGAGGTAAACTAAAAAGTAGGACCTCAAAGGTAATAATCTCAGGATTGCTACCAGTGCCACGAGCTAGTCAGAGTAGGAATGTCAGGATAGATAGGATGAATGCGTGGCTCGAGAGATGGTGCAAGAGGGAGGGATTCAAATTCCTGGGGCATTGGGACCGGTTCTGGGGGAGGTGGGACCAGTACAAACCGGACGGCCTGCACCTGGGCAGGACTGGAACTGATGTCCTGGGGGGGGGGGGGGGGGGGGTTTCTAGAGCTGTTGTGGAGGGTTTAAACTAATGTGGCAGGGGGATGGGAACCGATGCAGGAAGTTGGCAGGTAGTAAAACAGGAACAGAAACAAAAGGAAGTAAGGGGAAAAGTGCAAGACAGAGAAGACATAGTCAAAAATCAAAAAGTGCAACAGTACAAGGTACAGTGACTGAGGGACGCTCAGTGAATAGGCCCGGTAATACTAAAAGGAATAAAACTGGAGATGTTAAGATTCAAAACAGAGGTACAAAAACCAACATAAGTGTACTTTACCTGAATGCTCGTAGTATTTGGACTAAAGTAAATGAGTTGATGGCACAAATCATCGTGAATGACTATGATTTAGTGGCCATTACTGAAACATGGTTAAAGGTCACGACTGGGAGTTCAGTAACCGAGGGTATCAAACTATTTGGAAGGACAGAGTGGACGGTAAAGGAGGTGGTGTTGCTCTGTTATTTAAGGATGACATCCGGGCAATAGTAAGGGATGACATCGGTGCTATGGAGGATAAGGTTGAATCCATTTGGGTGGAAATCAGGAATAGTAAGGCGAAAAAGTCACTGATAGGAGTAGTCTATCGGCCACCAAATAGTAACGTTATGGTGGGGCAGGCAATAAACAAAGAAATAACTGATGCATGTAGAAATGGGGGATTTTAATCTACATGTCGATTGGTTTAACCAGGTCAGTCAAGGCAACCTTGAGGAGGAGTTTATAGAATGTATCCTCGATAGTTTCCTAGAACAGTATGTAATGGAACCGACAAGGGAGAAAGCGGTCCTAGATCTTGTCCTGTGTAATGAGACCAGATTGATTCATGATCTCATAGTTAGGGATCCTCTCAGAAGGAGCGATCACAATATGGTGGAATTTAAAATACAGATGGAGGGTGAGAAAGTAAAATCAAATACTAGTGTATTGTGTTTAAACAAAGGAGATTACAATGGGATGAGAGAAGAACTAGCTAAGGTAGACTGGGAGCAAAGACTTTATGGTGGAACAGTTGAGGAACAGTGGAGAACCTTCCAAGCAATTTTTCACAGTGCTCAGCAAAGTTTTATACCAACAAAAAGGAAGGACGGTAGAAAGAGGAAAAATCGACCGTGGGTATCTAAGGAAATAAGGGAGAGTATAAAATTTAAGGAAAAAGCATATGAAGTGGCAAAGATTGGTGGGATACTAGAGGACTGGGAATTATTTAGGGGGCAACAGAAAGCTACTAAAAAAGCTATAAAGAAGAGTACGAATGTGAGAGTAAACTTTCTCAGAATATAAAAACAGACGGTAAAAGCTTTTACAAATATATAAAACAAAAAAGAGTGGCTAAGGTAAATATTGGTCCTTTAGAGGATGAGAAGGGAGTTTTAATAATGGGAGATAAGGAAATGGCTGAGGTACTGAACATGTTATTTGGGTCGGTCTTCACAGTGGAAGACACAAATAAAAGGCCAGCGACTGATAGAAATGGGGCCATGACAGGTGAGGACCTTGAGAGGATTGTTATCACTGACGAGGTATTGATGGGCAAGCTAATGGGGCTAATGATAGACAAGTCACCTGGCCCTGATGGAATGCATCCCAGACAGCTAAAATAAATGGCTAGGGAAATGGCAGATGCACTAAAGATGATTTACCAAAATCCACTAGACTCTGGGATGGTCCCGATGGATTGGAAATGAGCAAACGTGACACCACTGTTTAAAAAAGGAGGTAGGCAGAGAGCAGGAAATTATAGGCCAGTGAGCTTAACTTCGGTAGTAGGGAAGATACTGGAATCTATCATCAAGGAAGAAATAGCGAGGCATCTGGATAGAAATTGTCCCATTGGGAAGACGTAGCATGGGTTCATAAAGGGCAGGTCGTGCCTAGCTAATTTAGTGGAATTTTATGAGGACATTACCAGTGCAGTAGATAACGGGGAGCCGATGGATGTGGTATATCTGGATTTCCAGAAAGCCTTTGACAAGGTGCCACACAAAAGGTTGCTGCATAAGATAAAGATGCATGGCATTAAGGGTAAAGTAGTTAGCATGGATAGAGGATTGGTTAATTAATAGAAAGCAAAGAGTTGGGATTAATGGGTGTTTCTCTGGTTGGCAATCAGTAGCTAGTGGTGTCCCTCAGGGATCCGTGTTGGGCCCACAATTGTTCGCAATTTACATAGATGATTTGGAGTTGGGGACCAAGGGCAATGTGTCCAAGTTTGCAGATGACACTAAGATGAGTGGTAAAGCGAAAAGTGCAGAGGATACCAGAAGTCTGCAGGGGAATTTGGATAGGTTAAGTGAATGGGCTAGGGTCTGGCAGATGGAATACAATGTTGACAAATGTGAGTTTATCCATTTTGGTAGGAATAACAGCAAACGGGATTATTATTTAAATGATAAAATATTAAAGCATGCCGCTGTGCAGAGAGACCTGGGTGTGCTAGTGCATGAGTCACAGAAAGTTGGGTTACAGGTGCAACAGGTGATTAAGAAGGCAAATCGAATTTTGTCCTTCATTGCTAGAGGGATGGAGTTTAAGATTAGGGAGGTTATGTTGCAATTTCATAAGGTGTAAGTGAGGCCACACCTGGCGTATTGTGTTCAGTTTTGGTCTCCTTACTTGAGAAAGGACATATTGGCACTGGAGGGTGTGCAGAGGAGATTCACTAGGTTAATCCCAGAGATGAAGGGGTTGGATTATGAGGAGAGGTTGAGTAGACTGGGACTGTACTCGTTGGAATTTAGAAGGGTGAGGGGGGATCTTATAGAAACATTTAAAATTATGAAGGGAATAGATAGAATAGATGCGGGCAGGTTGTTTCCACTGGCGGGTGAAAGCAGAACTAGGGGACATAGCCTCGAAATAAGGGGAAGTAGATTTAGGACTGCGTTTAGGAGGAACTTCTTCACCCAAAGGGTTGTGAATCTATGGAATTCCTTTCCCAGGGCAGCAGTTGAGGCTCCTTCATAACATGTTTTTAAGGTAAAGATTGATAGTTTTTTGAAGAATAAAGGGATTAAGAGTTATGGTGTTCGGGCCGGAAAGTGGTGCTGAGTCCACAAAAGATCAGCCATGATCTCATTGAATGGCGGAGCAGGCTCGAGGGGCCAGATGGCCTACTCCTGCTCCTAGTTCTTATGTTCTTATTATCTCCGATCACCATTTCAGTCAGAACGTCCTGGTCCATAGCCGGGGCAACGCCACCCCACTCCCCACTCCCGGCCACCGCCACCCTCCGCCCCTCGCGTCGCCCCTGGTTCATTTATCAATTACTTTGCATCGGTATTTTATGAATACCATTTCATCTGTCACGGCATATAATTAAGCGTCACTTATCAAGACATTCTATGATTTGAAGCCTCAACCTAACCATACATTCAGCTGATCCATTGAAAGGGGGGAAATAGCAGTTGTGCCCCCCAATCTCTGTTTGTAACTCAAATCTTCCGTCCTTACATTATTCTATCGATCACTGAGCAACAACATTAGGACATTAGCATCCTTCTTAAACTGTGGTGATCAGTTTATGGCGAAGAGATTGCAGTCAGTTGAAAAGATCATTAAGCGCGTGCTTCCTGTTCAATGTGTCTCTTCCGTCGTTCCGTAGGTGCTATAATTGCTCCCTACATCAACGCTAACCATCGTAATATCCAACTAGATTATATTTAATTGATGTAACCATATAAATGAAGACCATTTAGATAGGTGACAACAATTACTGTCTTATTTATCTGCATTTACTTTGGCCAATAATTACCGTACATAGTATTTTGTCATGAATTAAGTGGTGTCCTTTCTGCCTGGTAAAATATTAATGCCGGTTGACTATCTCAGTTGTGTGGTCAGATCTGTACCTGCGTTAGAATATGTGATGACATGCGTAACAGCTAATGGATCTTCCAATGTGATATGAGACACCAGACAACTATAAACACTTCCACTCGCAGCAGCTTGTTTTTCTTCCCAAAAACTGCGAGCTTGGTACAATCCGTCTGAGTTTCGCTGTTTCTCGACAGACATCTTGGTTGAAATGTCGATACCATCTTTATACCATTCGAATGCAATAATATCTGGGTAAAATGCAGACGCTTCACACACAAGGGACAATGATGAACCCCTTGGAGATTCTCTGGGGCGAATTTTTACTGCCGTTGGAGGTACTATAAAACAGAACATAAAACAAGAACAGAAACACTGTAATGTCTCATCAGAGCTTTAGAGTTTAACGGTTTAGGAACGATTATTATCGAGTCATTATGATCACGAAATACGTTTTCCGTGCCAGTGTGGATAACATCATATTCCTGCGAATCCTAACGACTCAAAAATAAAAAAAGAGAACCACATATGTGGAGCGGACGAGAAGAGCACAATAATACGAATTTGAAACTTGAATTGCATATCGGCCAACGCAAGTGATCTAGTTTCTGACAATATTGCAGATCGTGGGAATTTCCAGTTGCCGAGACCGTTTCAATGGAATTTCCTTTTAAGCATGTTTGTCACTCTAATAGATATAGCAACGTCCGCCAATATCCCAAGGCCACAAATTACATCATAATCGCTATCGATGTTTGTAGCAATCTCAGTAGTTGTATACAACTAAAAAACTCAATGTATTATTGCAAGCTCCAGATATTGAGTTGTCGGACTTATTTGTTACCGGATCGCTGGCCATATAAGTTCCTGTAGCTCCGATTTGAAAATATGAATTTTGGATTTCTAACTGTAATACGAAACCTTGCACGCAATATCCGATCATAATCCAGCTGCTATTTTGTTTGCAGTTTCGAGAAACTCCGAACCCTGATCCTATCTCGGCAGAGGCTGCTAGATCTGATAACTAATTGCAGCATTTACTGCTTTTCAAAATATTTCTAACACACTGGACTACTTCGTTTTTGTATTTGTTTTTGACCTTTTAAGGAAATTGGATATATGTGTAAGTGAAATGTGAACCGCTTTCCATTGTTAACGTCTGAAATCTTCCAATGTCCTATTGGGTAAAACAATTTGATCGAATAATTGCAGTTATTCTCTGATTTTTGGTATATTTAATATTTGACAACAAAGTACATTCCGCAGTATCTCGATACTCACCCCATACAGTTAAATTAGATCCAACCTGGCTTCCAATTGTGTATCCATGTTGTTGGACAGCGCAGTAATATATCCCAGCATCCTGGAAGCGTACATTGCTTATCTGAATAAAGCCGGAGAATTTGCTTTTGGAGCCGAAAAGCTTTCGGTGATCAGTGGCGGTACTCAGGTATGTATTGTCATCCTCTCTCCACCAATTGAAGGTGACTTTCGAGTCGTCTCGAGGTAAGCCTATTGAACAATGAAAAGTGACGTTTGCACCTTTGACTGCATTCAAACTTTTAGGTAATTGAATCACTTCTGTTGAAGTATCTGCGGAAGCAATAAAACAAAATTCGTAAGGTGAATTCCAGAGGGGTGTGTGGAAGCGGGTTGGTGCGACTTTGGGGTTTGGCGACGGGTATGGGCAATAAAGATCAAAGTAACTATATGTTCATATTGGTCAACAAAACATCTTCTAAGTTTATGCTGAATGAGATCGGGGAGAAAATAAATGAACAGTTACCTGCGCAAGCCATTCCCAAGATTGCGAAGCACAGAACCAGCTTCAATTCCCACATTGTGAACAACCTATATCAGCACGCCTTTGCTGAATGTGATGAACGTTCCCCGATTTGTGAAACGAATCTACTTTTCCTTTTAATATGAGAGGCGTCACGGGTGACGTTTAACATCCGTTTCTCAACTTTCAGAAATTAGTTCATTTTGTTTGGTGATATACTCATGCCTTCCTACAGCAACAGTGCACAATACTTACCAACAGACCCGGAAAAATGATTTGCTGCAGAAATTGACAAAGCTTTAAATTTAGAACTAATTAAAGCAATGTTGCAAACATTGCAGTATGTCATTGTTGCTTGTCCTTTCGCAAACTCCACAGTTTCCCGTGTAGATAATACAACGTTGGAAAATAAACTTAATAGGACGAAATATACACCGAGAAGCTCTGGATGATTTGTGGGCATCATTGACCAAGTTGAACCTCATCGTCCTTCGCTACTTACAGTCAACGTAGGATCAAAAAAACTAAACAAGGTGGGTGTGTTAATGGGCTGACGTTCTGCGATTTACATGCACAGAACATATAATGCCTACAGTGCCATTCGGCCCATCGAGTCCGCAACGGCCCTTGCTCCGATAGAGCACCCTACCTAGACCAGGCCCCCCGCTCCGATCCCCGTAACACCAACAAATATTTTGGGTAATATTGGCATGGCTGATCACCTAACCTGCATATAGTTGGACTGTGGGAGGAAATCGTAGCACCCGGAGGAAACCCACGCAGACAGAGGGAGAAAGACGTCGGAAGTGAACGCGGGCCACTGGTGCTGAGAGGCAGCAGTGTTGACCACTGTGCCACCGTGCCGACCTGTGAGTCTTTTGTCGCACAATCATATATATCAAAAGTAACCATTAACTTACGCCGAACACACATGCACGGTTAAATTCACTAATCAAAAGCCGAATCACAAGATGCAGGAGAAAATCATTAAGCCCCTTACACTCTGCTGGGCCATTTAACAAAATCATGGTTCATCTGACATTAACCTCAAATCTGCATCATGTGTATCTCCGATGCCCTTTCACCCCCTTACTGACCAAGAATCTATCCACATCTAACTTCAGAATTTCGAAGATTTGTCTTCCACCATCTTTTCAGGAAGAGAGTTCCAGAGTCTCCACAAAGTATCAGTGAAAATAAATCGCCTAATATCCGTTGAAAATACGTACCGGTGTTTTTATAAATATGCATTAACAGGCATTAGGTATTAATGGGTTTTCCCACAAGAGGAAATATCCTTTCCACATTTGTCTAGATCCCTCAGGATCGTGTATGTTTCAATACAGTCGTGACTTACTCTTATACACTCCAGCGCATACAAGCCTAGTCTGTCCAAACTTTACACATTCTGGTGTACATAAACCATAGTGTTTCCAAATAATTTACATCCTTCCTTAAACATGGTGATTAATACCCTGCACACAGTACCACAAATGCGGTCTTACCCTGTACAAACTAAGCATAGTCTCCTACTTTGGGGTCAATTTCCCCTCGCAATAAATTAACCATTCTGTACAATTTCTCAATTACTTGCTGTTCCAGAATATTCATATTCCTGTTCATGCAGTAGGGCACCCGGATCCTTCTACACCACTTGGCTCTTCAAGGTCTCACTCTTTAGTTAATTCGCTTGTCTTTGTTCAATTCTTCCTGCCAAAATGGACAATTTTCACATTTCCACATATTATGTACAATTTACCATATCGTTGCCCACTCAGTTAGTCTATTTAGAACATAGAACATAGCGCAGTAGAGCACAGTACAAGCCCGTTGGCCCACGATGTTGTGCCCATAATTTATCCTCATCTAACTTCAACCTAACCTATACCCTTTCAATGTATTGCTGTCCATATGCCTGTCCAAGAGTCGCTTAAATGTCCTTAATGACTCTGACACCACCACATTCGCTGGCAGTGCATTCCACGCACCCATCACTCTCTGTGTAAAGAACCTACCTCTGACATCTCCCCTATGCCTTCCTCCTATCACCTTAAAATTATGTCCCCTCGTGACAGCCATTTCCGCCCTGGGGAAAAGTCTCTGGCTATCCACTCTATCCATGCCTCTCATCACCTTGTGCACCTCTATCCAGTCACCTCTCTTCCTTCTTCGCTCCAATGAGAAAAGCTCTAGCTCGCTCACCCTTTCTTCATAATACATGCCCTCCAGTCCAGGCAACATCCTGGTAACTGGGCACCCTCTCCAAAGTATCCACATCCTTCCTATAATGAGGTCACCAGAACTGGATACAATATTCCAAGTGTGGTCTAACCAGGGTTTTATAAAGGTGCAGCAAAGACCCACGACTCTAAAACTCCATCCCCCTGTTTATGAAAGCCAACACACATTACGCCTTCTCAACAACCCTATCAACCTGAGTGGCAAATTTGAGGGATCAATGTACGTGGACTCACAAGATCCCTCTGTTCCTCCACACTTCCAAGAATCCTGCCTTTAACCCTGTATTCAGCATTCAAATCCGACAGTCCAGAATGAATAACGTCACATTTATCTCGGTTGAACTCCATCTGCCACTTCTCAGCCCGACTCTGCATCCTGTCAATGCCCTGTTGTAACCTGCAACAGGCCACGACTCTATCTACAACACCACCAACCGTCGTGTCATTGGAAAACGTACCAACTCACCATTCTACTTCCTCATCCAAGTCATTTATAAAAGCCACAAAGAGACACAAAGGTCCCAGAGCAGATCCCTGCGGGACACCGCTTTCACCGACCTGCAGGCATAATACTTTCTATCCACTATCACTCGCTTTCTTCTTTCAGCCAACCAATTCTGTATCCAGTCAACGAAATTTCCCTGTATCCCATGCCCCCTAATTTTCTGAATGAGATCCAGCATGGTGGCACAGTATTGCTGCCTCACAGCGCTGAGGTCCCAGGTTCGGTCACAGCTCTGGGTCACTGTTGGTGTGGAGTTTGCATATTCACCCTGTGTTTGCGCGGGTTTCGCCCCCACAACCCAAAGATGTGCAGGATCGGTGCATTGGCCATGTCAATTTACCCCTTAATTGAAAAAAAATGAATTGGGAACACTGAATTTATTTTGATTAAAAGCAATGAAAGAAAAATGATGCAGTTGCACGCTTTCCATAATTCAGAATTCTAATTAATGTTGATTCGCATATTCACGGTGGAAGTAGATCACAGAAAGTTGCAGCACAGAGAGATTTGAGGGTTCTCCTTGTGTAAAACGTGCCGCAACCAAGCATGCAAACTCAACAGGTAATATGAAGTCACATCTAGAATACTGTGACAGCTTTGGTCTCCTTTTATCAGAAAATATATTGACATTGGAGACAGTCCAGACAATGTTTGTTCGATCGTTCCCTGATATGTAGGGATTTTCTTCTGAGGTCAGGCTGAATAGGTTGGACCTGTACTCGTTGGAGTTGGGAAGAATGAGAGGCGCACATATTGAGACAAATGTGATTCACAGAAGTCTTGAAAGAGATCTTGTGTCCCCTTGTGGGAGACTCTAGGACCAGAAGGGGTAATCTCAGATTAAGGCATTGCCGATTTATGGCAGAGATTGCGAGGATTGTTTTTTTCATCGGGTGGGAATCTGTGGAATACTTTTTCCCAGAGGGCAATAGACGATGGCTGGTTAAGTATGCTGAAGTCTGAGGTAGACATATTTTTAATCAGTTATGGAATCAGGGGATTTGTGGATATTTAGGGCAGTGGAGCAGCGCATTGTCATATCAGATCAGTCATGATATCAATACATAACGGAGCAGACTCGATTGGCCAAATGCCTACTTAAACTCCTCCATTTTATGCCTTTTGATGTAGTGCTCCAGCACACACTTCTATGACGTATCTGAGCGACCGTGTGGTGATTTGGCTAGCAATGTCAAAAGAACACATGAACATGGCATCGCTCTTGCTATTGAAGTCCTGTACTTCCCTCACAAATGTGAAGGAATCCTTCACCATGTAGATGCGAAACATACTCAACACTGCATGTAGGAATTCGCCCAAACATTTGATCAATATTTATTGTGCAGGAAATGTCATAAGTAAGGCTCGGTGTTACTGAACATTCTTCTCCGTCTTGGACAGTTAATACATATGGAGAGGGTGGAAGTCGTAAGGGCGAATCTTGTCATGAAATTGGATGTCGCCATATACCTGAAAGACCACTATTACTCTCCACTTTTGAGATTTAGCTGGTTTATGGTGATGTAAACTGGGGGTCACGACACCTCAAGTGAGGAGCAATTTTGAGAAGATTTCAATTATAATCTCAGCCGATACGCCAATTCAACCCATGGTGTTGGAGCCCCTCTACATCATGAACCAGCCCCGTCCAGCCAACTGAACTAACTGAACCCCATTTTTGTTTAATTTAGAGTACCCAATTCATTGTTTCCAATTAAGGGGCAATTTAACTTGGCCAAACCACCTGCACATCTTTGTGTTGTGGCGGCGAAACCCACACAAACACGGGGAGAATGTGCAAACTCCACAGGGAGAGTGACTTAGGACAGGGATCGCACCTGGGACCTCGGCGCAGTGAGGCAGCAGTGCAAACTACTGCCCACCGTGCTGCCCTGAACCCCGAATCTTGTGCTGCATTCCACCTGGCAGGTTGTTCATTTTACAATTGTTCAACAGATGAGGCGAATGGTTAGGGGCGGCACTGGTGGAGCACTGGTTAGCAATGTGGAGTCTGCACTGTCTCCCGTGTCTTTATGTATTTCCTCCGGGTGCTCCGGTTTTCTTCTAGAGTCCAAAGATGTGGAAATTAGGTGGATTGGTCAAGCTATATTGCACCTTTGGTTGAGGAAAAAGGGCTGGGGATAGGGCCGAGCGTGGTCTTTCAAGGGGTCGGTGACGAACGGCCTCTTTCTTCATATCGGGAGCAGAGCTGAGCAGGAGATATCCGGAGTGCAGTCTGAGAAGGTAAGTGGTATTTGTGTCTGTGTCCCTCTGTGTTTTCAAATTGTGGGGGGAACAAAACTGAGAAGTGACGTCACAGCATAGCGGTGACCTGATTGGTTGGTGGGGAATCTGTGTTACATTTGAGAAAAAAACTCATTGCAAAAACTAATTAAAACTAATTACTTAACTCGGCAGAGGAGTAACTAAACCTGAGGGCAGAGATTAGTATTTAGTATTTAATTTTATAGTAGAAATCTAGCGCCAGGAACCACACAGTTAATTGTAACTTAATCTGGGGGGGAGATTTGTTAGTGCTCTTTGGGGGGGTTTAAACTAATTCAGCAGGGGCATGGGAACCTGGATTGTAGTTTTGGGGTACGGGAGATTGAGAGTATAGAGGTCAGGAGCACAGATTTGACTTTGCAGGAGGGTGCCAGTGTTCAGGTAGGTGGTTTGAAGTGTGTCTACTTCAATGCCAGGAGTATACGAAATAAGGTAGGGGAACTGGCAGCATGGGTGGGTACCTGGGACTTCGACGTTGTGGCCATTTCAGAGACATGGATAGAGCAGGGACAGGAATGGTTGTTGCAGGTTCCGGGGTTTAGGTGTTTTCGTAAGCTCAGAGAAGGGGGCAAAAGAGGGGGAGGTGTGGCGCTGCTAGTCAAGGACAGTATTACGGTGGCGGAAAGGATGCTAGATGGGGACTCTTCTTCTGAGGTAGTATGGGCTGAGGTTAGAAACAGGAAAGGAGAGGTCACCCTGTTGGGAGTTTTCTATAGGCCACCTAATAGTTCTAGGGATAGAACATAGAACATAGAACAGTACAGCACAGAACAGGCCCTTCGGCCCTCGATGTTGTGCCGAACAATGATCACCCCACTTAAACCCACGTAACCCGTATACCCATAACCCAACAATCCCCCCATTAACCTTACACTACGGGCAATTTAGCATGGCCAATCCACCTAACCCGCACATCTTTGGACGTAGAGGAAAGGATGGCGAAGATGATTCTGGAAAAGAGCGAAAGTAACAGGGTAGTTGTTATGGGAGACTTTAACTTTCCAAATATTGACTGGAAAAGGTATAGTTCGAGTACATTAGATGGGTCGTTCTTTGTACAATGTGTGCAGGAGGGTTTCCTGACACAATATGTTGACAGGCCAACAAGAGGCGAGGCCACATTGGATTTGGTTTTGGGTAATGAACCAGGCCAGGTGTTAGATCTGGAGGTAGGTGAGCACTTTGGGAACAGTGACCACAATTCGGTGACCTTTACGTTAGTGATGGAAAGGGATAAGTATACCCCGCAGGGCAAGAGTTATAGCTGGGGGAAGGGCAATTATGATGCCATTAGACATGACTTAGGATGTGTTGGTTGGAGAAGTAGACTGCAAGGGTTGGGCACACTGGATATGTGGAGCTTGTTCAAGGAACAGCTATTGCATGTTCTTGATAAGTACATACCAGTCAGGCAGGGAGGAAGGGGTCGAGCGAGGGAACCGTGGTTTACCAAAGAAGTGGAATCTCTTGTTAAGAGGAAGAAGGAGGCCTATGTGAAGATGAAGCATGAAGTTTCAATTGGGGCGCTTGATAGTTACAAGGAAGCGAGGAAGGATCTAAAGAGAGAGCTGAGACGAGCAAGGAGGGGACATGAGAAGTCTTTGGCAGGTAGGATCAAGGAAAACCCAAAAGCTTTCTATAGGTATGTCAGGAATAAAAGAATGACTAGGGTAAGAGTAGGGCCAGTCAAGGACAGTGGTGGGAAGTTGTGTGTGGAGGCTGAGGAGATAAGCGATTTACTAAATGAATACTTTTCGTCAGTATTCACTCAAGAAAAAGATAATATTGTGGAGGAGAATGCTGAGACCCAGGCTATTAGAATAGATGGCATTGAGGTGCGTAGGGAAGAAGTGTTGGCAATTCTGCACAAGGTGAAAATAGATAAGTCCCCGGGGCCGGATGGGATTTATCCTAGGATTCTCTGGGAAGCCAGGGAAGAGATTGCTGAGCCTTTGGCTTTGATTTTTAGGTCATCATTGGCTACAGGAATAGTGGCAGAGGACTGGAGGATAGCAAATGTGGTCCCTTTGTTCAAGAAGGGGAGTAGAGATAACCCCGGTAACTATAGGCCGGTGAGCCTAACGTCTGTGGTGGGTAAGGTCTTGGAGAGGATTATAAAAGATACGATTTATAATCATCTAGATAGGAATAATATGATTAGGGATAGTCAGCATGGTTTTGCGAAGGGTAGGTCATGTCTCACAAACCTTATCGAGTTCTTTGAGAAGGTGACTGAACAGGTAGACGAGGGTAGAGCAGTTGATGTGGTGTATATGGATTTCAGTAAAGCGTTTGATAAGGTTCCCCACGGCCGGCTATTGCAGAAAATACGGAGGCTGGGGATTGAGGGTGATTTAGAGATGTGGATCAGAAATTGGCTAGTTGAAAGAAGACAGAGAGTGGTAGTTGATGGGAAATGTTCAGAATGGAGTTCAGTTACGAGTGGCGTACCACAAGGATCTGTTCTGGGGCCGTTGCTGTTTGTCATTTTTATAAATGACCTAGAGGAGGGCGCAGAAGGATGGGTGAGTAAATTTGCAGACGACACTAAAGTCGGTGGAGTTGTAGACAGTGCGGAAGGATGTTGCAGGTTACAGAGGGACATAGATAAGCTACAGAGCTGGGCTGAGAGGTGGCAAATGGAGTTTAATGTGGAGAAGTGTGAGGTGATTCACTTTGGAAAGAATAACAGGAATGCGGAATATTTGGCTAATGGTAAAATCCTTGGTAGTGTGGATGAGCAGAGGGATCTCGGTGTCCATGTACATAAATCCCTGAAAGTTGCCACCCAGGTTGATAGGGTTGTGAAGAAGGCCTATGGTGTGTTGGCCTTTATTGGTAGAGGGATTGAGTTCCGGAGCCATGAGGTCATGTTGCAGTTGTACAAAACTCTAGTACGGCTGCATTTGGAGTATTGCGTACAGTTCTGGTCGCCTCATTATAGGAAGGACGTGGAAGCTTTGGAACGGGTGCAGAGGAGATTTACCAGGATGTTGCCTGGTATGGAGTGAAAATCTTATGCGGAAAGGCTGATGGAGTTGAGGTTGTTTTCGTTAGAGAGAAGAAGGTTAAGAGGTGACTTAATAGAGGCATACAAAATGATCAGAGGGTTAGATAGGGTGGACAGCGAGAGCCTTCTCCCGCGGATGGGGGTGGCTAGCACGAGGGGACATAGCCTTAAATTGAGGGGTAATAGATATAGGACAGAGGTCAGAGGTGGGTTTTTTACGCAAAGAGTGGTGAGGCCGTGGAATGCCCTACCTGCAACAGTAGTGAACTCGCCAACATTGAGGGCATTTAAAAGTTTATTGGATAAGCATATGGATGATAAGGGCATAGTGTAGGTTAGATGGGCTTTAGTTTTTTTTTTCCATGTCGGTGCAACATCGAGGGCCGAAGGGCCTGTACTGCGCTGTATCGTTCTATGTTCTATGTTCTATGTTCATCGAAAAATAATGTAAGTATTTATTTTCAATTAATTAAGTAGCACATAAATGTCACCCAGTGCTCTAACTGTGAGATATGGGAGGTCTGTGACACTTGCAGTGTTGTGGTTGACTACGCCTGCAGGGCGTGTCACCAATGGCAGCTTTTCACAGACCACGTGGTTCGGTTGGTGCAGCAGTTGGATGCTCTAAGGAATATGAAGGTGGCAGAAAGCATCATAAATAGGAGTTATAGAGACATGGTCACACCTAAGGGAGGTGCGGGCAAATAGATGGGTAAAAGCTAGAAGGGGGCAGGAGTCAATGCAGCAATCCCCTGTGGCTGTCCCCCTCTCTAATACGCATACCGTTTTGGATACCGTTGGGGGGGGGGGGGATAACCTGTAGAACATAGAGAAATACAGCACAGAACAGGTCCTTCAGCCCACGATGTTGTCCCAGTTTAATCATAGTTTAATCATAGTGTTCAAAATTCTATGATAATCTAAGGGCAATTTATCATGGCAAATCCAGCCAACCTGCACACCGTTGGACTGTGGGAGGAAACCGGAGCACCCGGAGGAAACCCACGCAAACACGAGGAGGATGTGCAGACTCCACACAGACAGTGACCGAAGCAAGAATAGAACCCGGGAACCTGGAGCTGTGAACCAATTGTGCTTTCCACAATGCTACCGTGCTGCCCTTAAGAACAAATTAATCTACACTCCATTATTCTACCATAATCCATGTACCTATCCAATAGCCGCTTGAAGGTCCCTAATGTTTCCGACTCAACTACTTCCACAGGCAGTGCATTCGATGCCCCCACTACTCTCTGGGTAAAGAACCTACCTCTGACATCCCCCCTATATCTTCCACCATTCACCTTAAATTTATGTCCCCTTGTAATGGTTTGTTCCACCCGGGAAAAAAAGTCTCTGACTGTCTACTCTATCTATTACCCTGATCATCTCATAAACCTCTATAAAGTCGCCCCTCACCCTTCTCCGTTCGAATGAGAAAAGGCCTAGCACCCTCAACCTTTCCTCGTAAGACCTACTCTCCATTCCAGGCAACATCCTGGTAGATCTCCTTTGCACCTTTTCCAAAGCAGCACATCCTTCCTAAAATGAGGTGACCAGAACTGCACACAGTACTCCAAATGTGGTCTTACCAAGGTTTTGTACAGCTGCATCATCACCTCTGAGCTCTTAAACTCAATCACTCTGTTTATGAACGCTAGAACACCATAGGCCTTCTTTACAGCTCTATGCACTTGAGTGGCAACTTTCAAAGATCTATGAGCATAGACCCCAAGATCGCTCTGCTCCTCTATACTGCCAAGAATTCTACCGATAACCCTGTATTCAGCATTCATATTTGTCCTTCCGAAATGGACAACCTCACACTTGTTAGGATTAAACTCCATCTGCCACGTCTCAGCCCAGCTCTGCATCCTATCTATGTCTCTTTGCAGCTGACAACAGCCCGCCTCACTATCCACAATTCCACCAATCTTGGTATCATCTGCAAATTTACTGACCCATCCTTCAACTCCCTCATCCAAGTCATTAATGAAAATCAAATAACAGCAGAGGACTCAGAACTGATCCCTGCGGTACACCACTGGTAACTGGGCTCTAGGCTCAATATTTTCCATCCATCACCACTCTCTGACTTCTATTGGTTAGCCAGTTCGTTATCCAACTGGCCAAATTTCCCACTATCCCATGCCTCCTTTCTTTCTTCATAAGCCTACCATGGAGAACCTTACTTGAATCCAGGTACACTACATCCACTGCTTTACCTTCATCCACATGCTTGGTCACCTCCTCAAAGAAGTCAATAAGACTTGTAAGGCAAGACCTACCCCTCACAAATCCGTGCTGACTATCCTTAATCAAGCAGTGTCTTTCCAGATGCTCAGAAATCCTATCCCTCAGTACCCTTTCCATTACTTTGCCTACCACAGAAGTAAGACTAACTGGCCTGTAATTCCCAGGGTTATCCCTATTCCCTTTTTTGAACAGGGGCACGACATTCGCCACTCTCCAATCCCCTGGCCTATCAGGGGGAAATAACAGTCGTGGTAATACAACTGGCTCTGTTGCTCAGCACGGGAGGGAAAAGTGTTGGAGAGTGATAGTTATAGGGGACTGTGTAGGAAGGGGCACAGAGAGGGGCTTCTGGGGACGTGTAAGAGACTCCAGGATGGTATGTTGCCCTCCTGGTGCCAGGGCAAAAGACATCTCTAAATGAACACAGAACGTCTTGCAGGGGGTTGGTGGACAGCCAGAGGTCGTAGTACACATTGGTAAGAACACCATAGGCAGGAGGAGTGATGAGCTCCTGCATAAGGAGTACAAGGAGTTAGGCAGCAGTCTAAAAATCAGGATCTCTACTGTTGTACTCTCAGGATTACTCCCTGTGTCACGTGACAGTGAGGCTGGAAATAGGATAGTGCAGCTAAAGATGTGGCTAAACTGCCGGTGTAAGAGGGAGGGTTTCAGATTCCTGGACCACTGGGATCTCTTCTGGGGCAGGTGTGACCTGTAGAAGATGGACGTGTTGCATCTAAACTAGAGGGGTAGCAATATATTGGCTGGTAGGTTTGCTAGAGTCATTCGGGAGGAATTAAACTAGGATGGCCGGCGGGTGGGAAGCAGAGCATTAGCCTGGAAGGTGTAATATCTAAAGTGTAAATAGAGAACACAAATACGAGAGCAATATCAAACTGTCTGCTCAAATACAGTATTTTGCAGTGTAATTGTTTCAGCGCCACAAGTATAGCAGGTAAGGCATATGAACGTAGATCACATACTAGTACTTGGACTGTTGTGGATATCACAGAAAGGTGGTTAAAGGAATGGCAGGATTGGCAGCTGGACGTTGGAGGATATAGATTCTTCAGGAGAGATAGAGGCAGATGTAAAAGGGGTGGGGGAATAGCATTACTGGTTGTGGAGAATATTATAGCCTTACTGTGGGAGGCCACCGCGGAGGGCTCATCTGGGTCGAGCTCAGGAACAGGAAGGGGCAATCACAATGTTGGGCGTTTATTACAGGCTCCCCAACTGCCAGAGAGAGATAGATGAGCAGATAGGTAAAGACATTTTGGATAGGTGCAAAAGTAGCAGGGTTGTTGTTGTAGGGGATTTTAATTCCCCCTACACTGACTTGGCCTCACCTAGTGCTAGGGACTTGGATGGGGCAGAATTTCTAATGTGTATCCAGGAAGGCTTATTGATGCAATATTTAGATAGTCCATCTCGGAGAGGGGCAGTACTGCATCTAGTATTGGGGAATAAGCCTGGACAGGTGGTTGAGGATTCAGTAGGGGAACATTTTGGGATTAGTGAACACAAATCAACATGTTTTTGGGTACTTTTGGATGGGGATGAGGGAAACCCTCTGGTTAAGATGCTAAATGGTGGAAAGGCAAATGAAGATAACGTTAGACACGAATTGAAGGATTTGGATTGGGCCCGGCTGTTGGAGGGTAAATCAAGATCGGACACGTGGGAGTCTTTCAAGCGACAATTGATTAGGATTCAGGAAAGTCATGTTCTTGAGAAAATGAAGTATATGTTTGGGAAGTTTAGGGAATCTTCAATAACTAGGGATATTGTGAATCTCGACAAAACGAAAAAGATGGGGTGGGGGGGGGGGGGAGCAGTCGAAACCCTTGAGGAATATAAGGAAAGTAGGAAGGTAGTCAACTCCGAAATTTGGATGGCTAGGAGGGGCCATGAAAAGTACTTGGCAAGTAGGTTTAAGGTAAATCCCAAAGATTTCTTATTCATATGTAAACAGCAACGGTGTGGCCAGGGAAAGGATTGGGCCACTTAAGAACAGTAAGGGAATCTGTGTGATGAGCCAGAAGAAATGGGTGAGGTACCAAATGAGTACTTTGCATCAGTGTTCATCAAAGTAAAGGACTTTGCCAAAGATGATTCTTGGGTTGAGGGACATTTTTCGGTCATGTTGACATCAAAAATGAGGAAGTATTGAGTCTTTTAAAATACATTGAGGATGATCGGTCTCCTGGGCCGGATGGGATTTACCCCAGAATACTGAGGGAAGCAAGGTAAGAAGTGATCTTGTAGCTTTGCGTCCACATTGGCTACAGGTGATATCCAAGAGGACTGGAGAATAGCTAATGTGGTATCCCTGTTTAAGAAAGATAATAGTGATAATCCAGGAAACAATACGCCAGTAAGCCTCAAGTCGGTAGTAGGTAAATTATTGGAGAGAATTGTCAGGGACAGGATTTACACCGATTTGGAAACAAATGGACTCATTAGCGATTGACAGCATGGATTTGTGAAGGGGAGATCGTGCCTCACTAACTTGATCAGGTTCTCCGAGGAGGTCACAAATATTATTGATGAGGGAAGGGTGGTGGATGTTGTTTACATGGACTTAAGTAAAGCCTTTGACAAGGTGCCTCATGGCAGACTGGTACAAAAGGTGAAGTCAAACAGGAAAAGAGTGGTAATATGGACACAGAACTGGCTCGGTCACAGAAGGCAAAGGATACCAATGGAAGGGTGTTTTTATGAATGGTGTTTTGGCAAAGGTTATTATCGTGATTTATGGTGTTCCACGGGGATCTGTGCTGGGGCTTTTGTTGTTTGTAGAATACATAAACGGTTTTGGCGAAAATGTAGCTGGCCTGATTAGTAAGTTCTTAGATGACACACAAGTTGTTGCAGTGACAGATAGTGTTGAGGATTGTCAGAGGATACAGCAAGACATAGATAAGTTGGAAAAAAGGGCAGAGAAATGGCAAATGGAGATTAATCCAGACAAATGTTAGGTAATGCATTTTGGTAAGACTAACATTGAGGGGAAGTACATTATAAATGGCAAAAATCTTAGGGAATCATTGTAAACCATGGAATACATTTACAATTACAACATGAATATCAAGCTAAGACATGGAAAACTGAAAACAGCTGTAACCATTGTTCTTTTCTCTCAAACTGCCGAGGGAAAGTATATAATAATGACGAGTAACGAGCCATTTGGGATGCCTGCTCTCAGTTTTATATTTACCATGACTTCTGTTCGGTATAAATAATGATCATGAAAGTGATGGAAATGTAGACACAATCTAGTAAAGATAGCTATTGAGGATCTGTTGGTTGAAAGATGAAATGAGTAATTAAATTAAGGATCAGTCGTAGGTGCAGAGAACCGTGATGTGAGGATAGAATATGTACTTGGCTGTTAAGAGACACAATAGAGAAAAGAGCAGAGGATCCAAACATCAGTTTTCAATACTCTTTCGCCATTGGGATTTGCTGGAGGAATATGGTACCGCTTACATGCAGTAATAGATTTTGGTAGGTCTAACATAGAGGGGAAATATACCGTAAATGGCAAAACTCTTAGCAATATAGAAAGTCAGAGAGATCTGCGTGTGAATGTCCATAGATCATTCAAGGTGGCAACACAAGTGGACAAGGGAGTCAAGAAAGCATATGCAGTGCTTGCCTTCATTAGATCGGGCATCGAGTATAAAAACTGGCAAATAATGCTACAGTTGTATAGAACCTTGGTAAGGCCGCACATGAGATATTGCGCACAATTCTGTTCACCACACTATCAGAAAGATGTGGAGCTTTGGAGAGGGTGCAAAGGAGGTTTACCAGGATGTTGCCTGAACTGGAGGGTGTTAGGTATATGGAGAGGCTGAATAGACTCGGACTGTTTTCATGAGAATGACGGAGGTTGAAGGGTGACTTGATAGAGGTCTGAAAGATGATGAGGGGCACGGATAAAGTTGAGGGGCAGGCACTCTTTGCTAGGGTGGAAGGGTCAGTAACAAGGGGACATTGGTTTAAGATCTGAGGGTTTTTTCAAAGGTTAGTATCATGACCGGTACAGGGACAGAGGGCCGAAGGACCTGTTACTGCACTGTATTGTTCTTTGTTCTTTGGATTGTACCATTGTTGTAAAATCCAAGAAGCAGTGGCAGACCCCTCCGGCTAATCTAGCTGACCAGCAAATGATTGGAAACTTTCTGTGGTGCGCATTACCATTGTCTTTTGGAATGACACGGGTGTATTAAAGGCAATCAGAGAGTTGGGTTATGGGAATGCGCATTTGGCAAAATTGATTGATGTTTTCGAGGAAGTAACAAGGAACGCTGAAGCGATTGATGACATTGGCGACGTGTATTTCAAGAAACATTTGACCGGCGAGAGAACTAAAAACTCATTGAATCCAAGGGAACTGGAATGCACCTACCACTCATTGAAAATAATCATAACCATTTTAGTTTTGACCTCACGGGTCTTTCCATGGAGATCCCACAGGGATTCGTACGAGATCCTTTCCTTATCGACGTAAGTAGCAATAATCTATTCTTAGAAATAGTGAAAATAATTCAGAATGAGACACATTATACAAAAACGCCCGTGCTGTTGATAGTGATAGTGAAAGATAAACGTCCTAACTGTGTCAAGATGCAACGCTACACCAACTGGCGAGAAAAGGGACATCAGTGGACTGCGTGGTGGGTGTTAGCGTCTAGGTGCGTCACATGGCTTTCCTCCCTCCCCACTCAAAATACGGCGGAGTGAATTGGACCTATAGTGTGTCCGGCATCCCAGCAGTATTCAACCGCGACAGGTCTAATTGGGACTGAGGTCCCGCCCTCTACAACTATGATCTAATTGGCAGGCAACTCCATCAGTCCTGGCAGGAAGTGGTAGCTGCCTGGACTGCAATCGAAGGAAAGATCCCAAAGACCAGCACTCCACGGTTCAGGTAAGTCTCAGGGTTAAGGGCAGTGGTGATGCGCGGGGGTATGGGGGTGGGGTGGTGAGTGGTAGTGGTTCGCATGTGGATGGGGTTGTAGGTTGAGGGTGGTGTTCAGAGTGGAAGCGGCAGGAAGGAAGTTCGTGTTCAACCGAAGGGCCTTGCTCGGCGATTAGCAAAGGTCAATCCCCGTGAAACAATAGGCCTAGGCGCCGCACTATTTACGCATATAATTAGCAGGGTGGAAGGAGGACGTTCGGACCATTGTATCTGCACCGGCCCTTGGAAAGAGCACCTTACTTAAGCCCACGCCTCCACCCTAGCCCCGTAACGCCACCGAATATTTTGGACACTGAGGGGCAATTGAGCATTGGCCAATCTATGGGCCATGACTGAAAGAGGAAACGGGAGCACCCGGAGGAAACCCACTCAGACACGGGGAGAAAGTGCAGATTCGACGAAGACAGTCACCCCAGGCCGGAGTAGCACCCGGGCCCCTGGGGCTGTGAGATAGCAGTGCTAGCCAATGTGCCATCGTGCCGCCCATATCATCTGAGGTAAACAGTTTATGGTGTGGGCGTTGTGTTATAATGTTTGTGTTATACTATGTTTATTAACACGCCTATTTGACAGTTATATTGGCAATTATATGGGCGAGCTTGCTGCTGATTTCTGCTCCCGCCCATCTCCAGTATCGGGTTTGAGTTTGTGGTTAGACAGGATGGTGCTGGAACGTGCGCCCAAGACATCCCCTCCTCCCCAGCATCGCGTAAATCTAAAACGCACACATCGGGGAGATGTATAATTCAAACGGAGAGTTGTGAGACAATACATTTGGGGAGGACAAGCAAGTGATGGGGACACGCGATTATTATTTGCATGACCAAGGAGTGCACATGAATATTTGGGTGTTGAGAAGCATATCCACAAATCCTCTAATGAACAGAGCAAATAGTCCAGGAGACATCGGTAACACTTGTGTTTGATTTTCAAAAGAATTGGAGTTACTCTAAAGGTGATAAAACATTAGCGATTTGAACGTTAGAGCACTGGGTACCCTATTGGTCAGCATATGACGAAGAGTTTCTGCTTGCACTAGAAAGGCTGCAAAGGAAAATTGCGAGGTAAAATATAAATTAATGACAATTAAACATGTCTGATGCATGACCACTGGATTTGAATTAACAAGAGGAAGTTTAGAATGGAAGTTAGAAATAAAATGCACAAGGTACATTCAATCCAGAGTTAATACGGCAAAGATTTATTAAAACAGCCAAATGCTCAAGAATAAAGAACAAAGAAAGAATCAAGAATAATAATGTGGCGGTGTTCAGGAAGTTATACGTGGTCTTTCCAATTAATGGATCACAGTGAACACCTGTGTCAAAAACGGAATTCGTTTTCACCACGCAACAGTAGTAAGATCAAGATCGGGTTTTAATTTTACACTCCAGGTAATCAAGATCTCACTGAATTTATAAATTGTGAAGTTTTATAGATTTATCAAAACAATACATTATAATAACGAGGAATCATGTTGTTTGTCTTAACGTGTGCGAGAAAGTAGGGCACGGAAAGAGCCACTGAGGCACAGGAATTACACAACGAACAGCAATAATATCGACACATATAAATGTCCATACAATGCGCCATGTACTATAGATTGCATTAAAAGTGCGTAAACGTCTGGTCAAACTACTTCAATGAGCTGAGCAATTAGTTAGCTTTATTGATGCTTCTTAAATTTCAGCATTGTTACTCTCAATTAAACCATAATTACGTAAATTTACATTTCAACTTAAAACAGTTAATATTAACATGTTTAATCTTTGCAAAATATCCTTCAAATTAACAGTCTAGCTTTCAACTGTATCACTTGCCTTTATGTAAACCGTAAAAATATTTAAAAAGACGTGATTAAAATATCTGTCTGAACCAACGTTAGAAACCGGAAGTACCTTTCAGACTGCTTTGAAGAAAGTAAGGCATCTTCGAAATATTACACGATTGGTTCCAAGCTGGTTGCAACACAGGAAACGCAACTGGTACAACTCCTGCTGTGTTAATTGTCGTTATATTGGGCAAAGTTGCAATTGTGATGTTCTAAGTGCACAGCAAAAGGTCCCGACTTGAGCGTTTTGTCCATTATAAATTACATTTCTCTTCAGATAGCTCCGCTCTCATGTTCATTACATCCAAACAGTGTTCCCTAGACAGTACTCAGTGATATCAAACTATTTGGCAAACCTCGTGCAATAACTCAGAACTGTTCTTAGTTCTACTAGCAGTCTTTTTGACTTCCCCAGAGTAACAGTCTACCAAGATGCAATACCATCCTTCATTTTTGATACATCGTCTATAAAAATATCCTTCCTCCCTGCTCTGCAGGAACTTTATGAAGTTTATTTCGTTCCCTCCGCTTTCTAAGAGGCCCGTGTGTTGTGTGCATTAAATCATCTGTTCTGTAGCTATGGAGCCCGATTACACATCTGCATTGGATTCCATCGTGAGAGCAAGTATATGCTGTTTGAGGTTTGGGGACATGCTCGTCTTTTTTTCCTTAACTTTTTTCCTTAGGTTCCTGAACTCTTTTCTGTTGGAAGGAAACAACGCCATTATTTCAGATTGCTTGCCAGGTATTTCTATCACGTGTAATTTTCGCCCATCCGTGCTGGCCGTACCACGTATCCTGAGGTTCACCTTCAAAGAGCCCTAAAACTTTAATCCAGGTCTAGCTTGCAGGCGTTGTCTAAATTTACATTGTGCATCTATGACCGCCTGAGGGATTTTATCATGACGAATACATACTAAATATCCACTTGATCTGAACTGGGCTTCAATGACATACATATTTTCGGCATTGTGGCACAGTGGTTCGCAATGCTGTCTCAGAGTGCGAGGATTCGATTCCGGCCATGCGGATCTGTCGCCTGGAGTTTGTACGTTCTCCCGTGTGTGAGTCGGTTTCCTCCGGGTGCTCCGGTTTAGTCCCACAGTCCAAAGATGTGCAAATTAGCTGGATTGGCCATGCTAAATTACCCCTTAGTGTCCAAAGGTTAGGTGATGTTACGGGGAATTGGGCCCAGGTAGTGTACTCTTTTGAGGGACGGTGCAGAGTCGGTGGGCTGAATGGTCTCCTTTTGCGCAGTAGAGACGCTACAATTCTATATCTGCTCTTTGAACTACTTTAGTACTCGGAAATTCCAAGCTCGTGTCCTCGGGAGTGCATATACTGTCTAAAATGTCCAACTTCCCATGTGTCAGTCGTGGGTGCAGCATATTTGTCAGCCAGAAAAAGAATGCATATATTGCCATAGGGGTTTTTTTTGGAAACTATTAGTCCGAACTTCAAAGCTCTGACAGAGCTGTGTAAACATTTCACAATGGAATAATGTCCAGAGCCATTGCTGGTGGTGAATAGATTGATCACCTTTATGTGGAGTGATGCATGAGGTGCCATAGCACCTTTCGTAATAAGTATAGAAGTTGTTATCATGTTTTCTGTGCCATTTGATGGATATGTTGATGAAATACACACCCAATTCAGAAAACATAGTAATCTCTTTAACGAGATGACTGAAATCCTCAAAGAAGTTATCACGCAAGACAATATGGAATTGCTGCTTTGCAGAAGCCAGTGCCCTCCTGTGAGAATGGGTTCCTGTGAGAATGATCAATGTTTTTCAAAAGGGGTTTCCGATTATAGTTTCACTATCACCTTTAGAAAGACACAGATACTCCACCAATCCCCCCCCAAATTCTGATACCCAATTTCTTTAACTACAAATAATAGAACTTTGAAAACTGCAGATCACTTTATCTCCAGGAATTGCTGAATTTACAGCGATATGGAATGTACAATTGTGTAGCTCGGCATTTGCCATTTTACGCCAGAGATTGTAGAAGAAGAGTATCAAACCAAAAACTACACTTGGTATGCACAAGACTGAAAAGTCAACGTATCACAAGCAATGTTACGAGAGATTACCACATGCTTCTTTGAAGTGTTCAGTTTACAGAGCCTTATAAAGATTAAAGGGAGATAGGATGTTGGAGTGATTTAGAGTGATAAATCCAGGGCTACCGGCCTAGGCAGTTGATTTCAAGACAGTGAATGGTGGAGAAAATTCAATTGTGAATGCTGCAGAGCACATAAACACAAGAACACAATAGAAGCTGAACCAGGCCATTTCGTTTTCAGCCTACACTACCATTCAATACAGCCACAGCTGCCCTAATTCCACTTGATTCTGTTTTCTTCATAACAGTGAACTGCTTTGCTGATCAAAACTCAGTCTAACTGAGCCTAGCATCTCTAAAATAATCCAGCCTTCAGTGCACCGTTTCAGGGAATTTCCACGGTTGAGGAGAGTCTGAAAGCATGCATTTCTCAACATTTTCATTTTAAATGGGTGACTCCGCACTGTAAAATGGCGCCACTATGCTAGATTCCAACACGACCCCCACGACCTCACATTGGTAGCTTCCTTTCAAGACCGCATAGCATTTTATTTAATTCAACAATATCACCTCTCATTCGGTCAAGCTCCAGTGAGTTTCGGACCGACGACTCTAAGGTGTCTCACAAAATAAATGCCCATCTCATGAATTAAAATAGGGAACCTCATTTGAACTGTCCCTGATAGAAATATTATCCGTCCTTAAATGAGGAGGACACAAGGGTCCGTGCGATTTGATGAATGCCCGACCCATTTGTTACAATACTCCCCTACATTGAAAGTCCAGTCTTGAAAAAAAGAGCACGACTGCATGTTCCTTTCTAATTGCGGGCTGCGTCTGCCAACAGTTTAAACTTCAAATAGGAAGACAAATCGCTCTGTGACACAACCGTCTGAAGTTTCTCTCCTTTTAAATATCATTCTACTTTAATATAATTTGCACTAATGTGGTTAATCTCATGTTTTACCACATCAAACTTCACGTACCCGTGTTTTGACGGCTCTGTTATGATGACGATATCTCTTTGCAGACTTGTTTCATCTTTCCGATCAATTGGCTTCATACCTATCTCAGAAAATGCGACTGCAATATATTAGGTCACCTAATTCTGTCACTAATATAGATGGCACATATTTGAGACCACAGTAATGATCCGTGTGGCACCCAATAGTTAGAGTCTACCAATCGACAAATGAGCTATTAACCCCCATGATATATTTCCGATGTAGCAAATCATCTGTCCCACCTGACTGCTTCATTCTTCCAATTTCTTCCATCGAACAGGAGATACAGAAGTCTGAGAACACGCACTAACAGATTGAAAAACAGCTTCTTCCCCGCAGTTACCAGACTCCTAAACGACCCTCTATCTGATACCTATACGTATCTGATACCTTAACACATCTTCTCTCCTGCATGCGTCACCCAATGTCTATGTATTTGGATTGTGTATTTTCTGTTTGTCCTATGTACTTTCTTTTTCATGTGTGGAATAATCTGTCTGAACTATATGCAGATGAATACTTTCCACTGTACCTCGGTACACGTGACAATAAACAAATCAATCCAATCCAATTCAATGAGCAGCACAACAACCATGCTCTGCGGTTTATACGAATGATTCTTCAAATGTTCTGACCAGGTGTGATGCGAATGACTGATTGTTCCATAATCCGTTGATTTATCTCATTCTTTCGGCAGGCACCACGTGGAAGTGACTTTGAGTTAATTACTTATGCGACATTGAAGCAACCTGGGCTCAGTGCCACCTGATGGTGAATCGATATTTCCTCTGTTGAACATGTTTTTGGATGCTGTTTTGCTTCCATGTGTACATCTTCTCCTCATTACCTACA
Source organism: Scyliorhinus canicula (assembly GCF_902713615.1). Taxonomy (NCBI): domain Eukaryota; kingdom Metazoa; phylum Chordata; class Chondrichthyes; order Carcharhiniformes; family Scyliorhinidae; genus Scyliorhinus; species Scyliorhinus canicula. The sequence goes on along the minus strand of NC_052154.1, from coordinate 92,124,959 downwards.
CAGGTATATCTTTAACGTTCTTAGCCCCTCCCTACCCCCATCCCGCCCAACTACCCCGACCCTCTACCCTCATCCCCAACCCGCTCTAAATCTCTTTTTCCTTTTCTTCCACTTTTACTTTTGATGCCCGAGAATAATGTTCTTACTGTTTACATTTATTCCTCACAGATATTGCTGATGGTCAGAGGAAAGTATTCCAAGCCCCCCAAAATGCTCACGGGATGGAAGGTGATAACTTTACATTTCATTGCGCGTTTCATTTTCTTCAAGATATTTCGAAAGCGAATATTTATTGGTGGAAACTGGGCGACACTGACTTCCTGCAGCCGGGAACGGACAGTAGAAAAAAAATTGTTCGTTTGAGGAAAGGTGAAGCCTCTCTTCAGCTCCTGAAAGTCCAGGTCGCAGATTCTGGAGTCTATTACTGCGGAGTAAAACATCTGGATAACCTATTTACAAATGGAACTGGGTCCACGCTTGTCGTCTACGGTAATCGAAAATCGCACCTTACATTATTCTGTACATAATTGAGAACAGGTGATATCGAATATGTATTATAATTAATATGATTATTGAACTTTGATTGTTGCTTTCCGGTGGCTCTGGTAAGACATATTATTTGCATTGCAATGGAAAATAATACTTCACGGTTCACTGCGAGTTATGCAAAGTGATATGAAGGACACACGAGAGAGAGATACAGCAGACTGTTAATCACATGTCATGAACTTTCCACTTTGATAAAATTTAAATGAATCCCCATTTGTGTGTGACAACTATAATGCAATTCCATTGGTATTTAATTGATGAATTGACTGCAGTAGATCCTGACTTCGCAGCAAAATATGGAGCACGTTGTAACTAATTGGTATCACTTTTTTTGCTCTTCTGATTTATATTTAAATGAAAGTCAATAAAATATATCGATAACTGTTGTCCAATGGGGCTGCAAATTCGCTTTTATCACTTAATGATATTATTCAACATTAAGATTCAGCTGTTGCGAAGGAACTATAATTATTAACGAAGCCCTCATCTCGATTCTCTAATCACTGCACGGCACACTTAGTTCCAAACAATTTCAGAATATATCTCAAATCATACAATTGTCATGTACTATATACAGATATTCATCACATTTTCTACTGATTTCCTGACTGTTTCACCATTGTTCCTTAATCCTACATATATTTACTTGCAATATCACTTTCCGAGGCTGTTTTGATTTTGACTTAACTCTGCTAGCAAATGGGTTAGATCCCATATTATTCACCTTTTGATTCATTCAAACTCCTCAAAGTGATACACAGTGTTTGCGCACCTCATGCTCTTTCAAGATACCCTGTAGCGGGTGCAAAACATAATTGCTCTGTAAACGCCGCAAAATATGGCGGAGAGTTTATGGACAAGTGAAAATCGAATGATTAGCCAATGCCTTTTATTAGGAAGCTGGCATCAACATAAACACGTCTCTCTCTGCTTTATTTTGCAGTTCCTCCAATTCCGTTGAGCATCAAGTCCGAATTACCTGACATTAATGCATCCAAAACTCTAATTATTTTATGTAAAACGGCAGCGTTTTACCCGGATCGTATCAATGTGACTTGGTACAAGGATGGCTTTCGTATTGAGACTGGGATAAATACAGTTATAAAACTAAATTCCGAAGGACTTTATGAACTTTCCAGCTGCTTGGAAGTCACACCAACTCTTCGTTACGTAACCTGCCAAGTAGCTCATCGGACTCTTAAGATTCCAGTTAATGTCACCTTCAATGCCCTAAATTGGAAAGGTGTGCCAACTGGTGGAGCAAACAACAATTGTAAGTTCAGTTATTTACAGATCATCAACAGCAACAGAGACCACAGAGAAAATGCCGGAACATTTTGAAACATTTTCTCTTTAGTTTCAGATTCCACCATCCACAGTAATTTGCTTTTTAAACAGCAACAGAGACTACATTCTAGCAACATTGAAATTAATATCGTTATTTCGAAACCTTTTCATGGTTTTTGTCCAGGTCCTTAAAATTCAACGACCCGTGAACATCGTCCCCGCCCTGCCACACTGCAAATGTGCACAAGAAGTTTGGGGTTGCAGAATGCAATATAATCATTTATATGTGGTAGAAGTCCAGCTAAACCAAAACTGTGGATTCTATGTGTCCACCTTCTACCTTTCCATCTCTCTGAAGATCTTAAAAAAATATCTGCATCAAAATATATGTCACACCACATACCGCGTTATCATGAATCCATTGAAAGCAGAATTTTCACTTACACAATTCTATTTGTTTGGTCCACAGCTGTCGGCCTCAATCAATACTTCAGTAAATATTCACAAACAGTAGACGTAATTAAGGGTCATCTTTGCATTTTACTGTTAATACGTAATCACATAGACATTTTTTTCTTCGATCCACAAAAGATCTACCACAGGCATGCATTGTGGACTTAACTACTACCACTTTCTTGCTTATGTGAAACAAATCTTGTCTATGACATTCAGAATGCCCAAAAGTCCGAAGGCAAGTCCCGTTTATCGTTAATAGCATCTCAAATGTTAGCCAGGAAGGACCTAAAGGGAGAGTTAAGAAGAGCGAGGAGAGGACACGAAAAGTCGTTGGTGGATAGGATCAAGGAAAACCCTAAGGCTTTCTATAGGTATACCAGGAACAAAAGAATGACTAGAGTAAGATTAGGGCCAATCAAGGATAGTAGTGGAAAGTTGTGTGTGGAATCAGAGGAGATAGCGGAAGCGTTAAATGGATATTTTTCGTCGGTGTTTACACTGGAGAAAGACAACGTTGTCGAGGAGAATACTCAGGTTCAGTCGACCAGGCTAGATGGGATTGAGGTTCACAAGGCGGAGGTGTTAGCAATTTTGGAAAGTGTAAAAATAGATAAGTCCCCTGGGCCAGATGGGATTTATCCTAGGATACTCTAGGAAGCCAGGGAGGAGATTGCAGAGCCTTTGTCCTTGATCTTTATGTCGTCTTTGTCGACAGCAATAGTGCCGGAAGACTGGAGGATAGCAAATGTTGTCCCCTTGTTCAAGAAGGGAAGTAGAGACAACGCTGGTAATTATAGACCTGCGAGCCTTACTTCGGTTGTGGGTAAAATGTTGGAAAAGGTTATAAGAGATAGGGTTTATAATCATCTTGAAAAGAACAAGTTGATTTGCGATACTCAACACGGTTTTGTGAAGGGTAGGTCATGCCTCATAAACCTTATTGAGTTTTTTGAGAAGGTGACCAAACAGGTGGATGAGGGTAAAGTGGTTGATGTGGTGTATATGGATTTCAGTAAGGCGTTTGATAAGGTTCCCCACGGTAGGCTATTGCAGAAAATAAGGAAGTATGGGATTGAACGTGATTTAGCGGTTTGGATCAGTAATTGGCTAGCTGAAAGAAGACAGAGGATGGTCGTTGATGGCAAATGTTCATCCTGGAGTTCAGTTACTAGTGGTGTACCGCAAGGATCTGCTTTGGGGACACTGCTGTTTGTCATTTTTATAAATGACCTGGAAGAGTGTGTAGAAGGATGGGTTAGTAAATTTGCAGATGACACGAAGGTCGGTGGAGTTGTGGTGAAGGATGTTATAGGATACAGAGGGACATAGATAAGCTGCAGAGCTGGGCTGAGAGGTGGCAGATGGAGTTTAATGCGGAAAAGTGTGAGGTGGTTCACTTTGGAAGGAGTAACAGGAATGCAGAGTACTGGGCTAATGGCAAGATTCTTGGTAGTGTAGATGAACAGAGAGATCTCGGCATCCAGGTACATAAATCCCTGAAAATTGCCACCCAGTTTAATAGGGCTGTTAAGAAGGCATATGGTGTGCTAGCCTTTATCAGTAGGGGATTGAGTTTCGGAGCCACAAGGTCATGCTGCAGCTGTACATAACTCTGATGCGGCCGTTCCTGGAGTACTGCGTGCAATTCTGGTCATCACATTATAGGAAGGATGTGGAAGCTTTGGAAAGGGTTCAGAGGAGATTTACTAGGATGTTGCCTGGTATGGAGGGAAGGTCTTACGAGGAGAGGCTCAGGGACTTGAAGTTGTTTTCGTTAGAGAGGAGAAGGCTGAGAGGTGACTTAATAGAGACATAAGATAGTCTGAGGGTTAGATAGGGTGGACAGTGAGAGTCTCTTTCCTTGGATGGTGATGACCAACACGAGGGGACATAGCTTTAAATTGAGGGGTGGTAGATATAGGACAGATGTCAGAGGCAGTTTCTTTACTCAGAGAGTAGTAGGGGTGTGGAACGCCCTGCCTGCAACAGTAGTAGACTCGCCAACTTTAAGGGAATTTAAGTGGTCACTGGATAGACATATGGATGAAAATGGAATAGTGTAGGTCAGATAGGCTTCAGATGGTTTCACAGGTCGGCACAACATCGAGGGCCGAAGGGCCTGTACTGCGCTGTAATGTTCTATGTTCTATGTTCTAAATTTGTCTTGTTTATCCTGGTCAGTCAATTCATCTAAGAAACACAGAGTGCTGTTCCCCAGCCGCACTAAAATGGCTAGCATTCCAGTATTAAGGACATTAAGTAAAAACAGTCATAACCCCTAGTTCACATTTATAAAATTAGCTTAGTGGCACAAAAAATCATGCACTTGAATGAAGAGCCATGGATAATAATTGTCTTTCCCAGAAATCATTTTGGCATTTTATTTTCCATACAAAATTTCCGTCCTCAGTATCGTATTGGGAATCTTCCATTTCATCCCTGTGCTGAACTGAAATAGTAATGAAAAACTAATTAATTCCAGCAAGTATATTGAAACATCGATTCTACGTGCTTTCCTTTTCACTGCAAACTATTTAAATTTCTATGCAGTTGTATTTCTCAAAGTAAGCTGGAATATTTATATGGGAGTGGTGTGGGGTGGGGGGAGGATGTCAAGGAGGTGTGTGTGTGATATGGGGGTCAATAAAATATTCGAAGTCCAATGAGGCTTTTTCCAAGGGTGGAAGTGCCAATTACAAGGGGCGTAGGTTCAAAATTAGAGGGGGAAAGTTTAAGGTAGATGCGTGTGATACGTTTTTCACGCAGAGAGTGGTGGGTGCCTGGAATGCCAGAGGATGTGGTGTAAAATGCATATTAACAACATTTATGAGGCTACTGGATGAATACAGAATAGGGAAGAAATAGAGGGCAATGGACCGAGAAAAGGGCCAAAGGTTTTTCTTTAGTTAGGGCATCATGATCGGCACAGGCTTGGAGGGCCGAAGGGCCTGTTCCTGTTCTGTACTTTTCTTTGTTATTTGAAATTACCTTGCAATTAGGTAACTTGCAAATTGTTCTTTTGTTGCACATAAATGACCTTAAGACCATTGTTTATTTCTGGAACAACTGCATTTTATTTGGATCCACTGAACACGGGAAACCGTGGAGCATAAGTCAGTTTCTGTTAACAATTTAGTGATTTCGTGAGGACTGGTTCCAGCAATGCATCCTTGAATTTACATATATGGACGCAGTCCTCCCGCATTTCATATAATGGAAACATACTGCAGAACATAACTAATTTGCTTCATTTTTGATTCTGCATTGTCTGTTCTATGTTCTATGTTCTAAAACCCACATACGGCATGTCCGTCCTTATTGTACTTAGATATATTGTAATTATGTGTCCATTCATTTCAATCCTGTTCTTGTATCCTAAATTTATATGATTCCTGTAAATCCTACACTTTAGTTCACAGGTTCCAGGTTGCTCTGATCCCTCGTTTTGTATTAGGCTTCCTCGTGATTCTCATTTTGATAATTATGATTGTCGTCCATTTCAAACGGAGCTGATTTAAAGGTAAGCAATATATTATTGCAGACTAATTGTGTGTTTCACCCGAATTCGCTGGGCTATCGCTTGCATCCAACAACAAACAGATTGCGAGGTGCTCTCGGAAAATATCGAAAACAATTCACAAAATTAGAAATAGAATTGACCGTTAGTGAATCCAAACATGGCCCATATTGTAAAAGAAGACATTAAATTAATCAAAGTAAATCCTGAGTGTTTATTCTCTCGTTTGTCACAGCACCTTATAATTTGAGATATTTCCGCCTAACATTCGGTAAAAAAATATAATTTTTATTGTCACAAGTAGGCTGCAACACTGCATTGAAGTTACTGTGAAAAGCCCATAGTCGCCACACTCCGGTACCTGTTCGGGTGCACAGAGGGAGAATTCAGACTGTCCAAATTACCTAACAGCACATCTTTCAGAACTTGTGGGATGAAACCAGACCACCCGGTGGAACCACACACAGTCACGGACTCTGCAGTGACAGTGACCCAAGTCAGGAATCAAACCTGGCACCCTGGCGCTGTGAAGCAACAGTGCTAACCACTTTTTATATTGCAGTTTGAAAATTAAACATACATTTGCTTTGTAAAACAATTTTAAACAGAAGCCCATTTAAAGTGTTATTGCGTACAATAATCCTCAAAGATTGTTTGTTTGTGGCTACTTATTAAAGGAGAAGCTTCCAATCCAAATTTCACTGAAGAATCAGATAATTTCCTATTATCATCCAGACGAAATTCATATTAGTTGTGAAATCTAAGGGACAATTTAGCACCTCCAATCCACCCACAATGCACATCTTTGGGTTGTGGCGGTGAGACACAAGGAGACAGTGAAAATGTGCAAACTCAACACGGACAGTGATCCGAGTCGGGGATCCAACCCTGGTCTTCGGCGCAAGAGTGCTATCCGCTGCATCACCGTGCTGCCCATTAATTGTGAAATACTTATCACAGCATGATAGTAAAATAGATCCATACATACCTAGTTATGGGAAGAATGTGGAACTATATGAGGACAGGTGAAAATTGCTGTAATATTCCAAAATGTTTGGAAAACAATTTAACATCGTCCAGCTGTACAATTTGCAAACTTTTAATTAGGTTCATAACTTCTTAAAAACAAAGCCGAACTACAGTATACTCAGGAAAGGCAAATGGTGTGCATGCTTTTCTAACTAATTGAATCAGGAAGATGCAAGGCATTATTTGATCATCCAGCATTTGTACAGCTTCTGTTTAGATTCATCGAAACATGGAAAATGAAAGCAGGAGGAGACGATTCGGCCCTTCGAGCCTGCTCTACCATTCATTATGATCATGGCTGATCATCAAATTCAATACCCTGATTCGGCTTTACCCCCATAACTCTTGATCCCTTTAGGCCCAAGAGATATATCAAAGAACAAAGATGTGCGGGTTAGGTGGATTGGCCATGCTAAATTGCCCGTAGTGTAAGGTTAATGGGGGGATTGTTGGGTTACGGGTATACCGGTTACGTGGGTTAAGTAGGGTGATCATTGCTCGGCACAACATCGAGGGCCGAAGGGCCTGTTCTGTGCTGTACTGTTCTATGTTCTATGTTCTAAATTAATTGCGAGAGGATTTGAGTATTGGAATAGATATGTTTGCTGCAATTGTATAGGGCATTGGTGAGGCCACATCCGGAGTATTGTGTGCAATATTTATGCAGTCATCTGAGGAATGATGTTCTTGTTATGGAGGGAGTACCGCAAAGGTTTACCCGGCTGATTCCTCAGATGGCGGGACTGTCATATGAGGGGTGACTGTGTGCATTCGGAATATATGCATTGGAGCTGGGAAGAGTGAGAGGTGAAGTCCAGTATTGGGGTCATAGTTTGAGGATAAGGGGTAAATATTTTAGGACTGAGATGAGGAGAAATTTATTCACCCAGAAAGTGGTGAAATTGGCTACCACAGAACGTAGTTGAGGCCAAAACGTTGTGTAATTTCAAGACAGAATTGGATATAGCTCTTGAGGCTAATGCGATCAAGGGATGGGGGGGGGGGGGGGCGGTGTCAGGGTCTTGACCGTGATGATCAGCCACGATCATAATGAATGGTAGAACAGGCTTGAAGAGCCGAGAGGCTTGCTCCTGCCTTTATTTTCTATGTTTCTATGCTTATATATTTCCATGAAGGCGAACATACTATTTGCTGTACCTGCACGCTGAATTCCAGTGGCCAATGCAGGAGGACACCAAGTATCCAGGTACTCTGAGTATCCACCTCTCTCAATTTACACCCACTCAAACCATAATCTGCCACTCTGTACCTGCTACCGAAGTGGATAACCTCACATTTGTCGACATCATACTGCTTCTGCTATGCATATGCCCACTTACCCAGCGTATCCAAATCCCACTGAGGCATCTATGCATCCTACTCACAGCTCACCCCCCCCCCCCCCCACCCCCATTAAACTTTGTATTAACTGAAAATTCGGAGAAAATACATTTAGTTCGTCCACATCATTAATATATTATGTGAACAGTTGGGGTCCTGGCACAGACCCTTGCAGTACACCATTAGTCATTGCCTGCCAATCAGGAAAAGCCTAATTTGTTTCAACTGTTTTCTTTCTGTCCCCTACCCAGTTTTCTATCCATCGGAAGACACTATCCGTAATCCCAAGCATTAAAATATTAATCCACAATGTGATAGCTTGTTGAAAGAATTCTGAAAGTCTAAATAAACCATATCCATCGGTTCTCCCTGGTCAACCCTACTAGTTGCATCTTCAAAACATTCCAGTAGATTTTTCAAGCATGATTTTTCTTTCGCAAATTAATGCTGACTTCGCACATATACACCATTGCATTCCAAATGCTGTGCTCGGAAATCCTTGAGAATGGACTCCAGCGACTTGCCTAGTACCAACGTTCGGCTCACTAGTCTAGAACTCCCTGTTTTCTCTCTATCTCCCTTCTTGCATATCGATGTTTACTTTAGCTACCCTGAAACCTGTCAGAATGTTCCAGAGTCCAATGAATTTTGGAAAATGACGACCAATGGCTCTAATATTTCTAAGGCCACTTCCTTTCGCATTCGGGGTTGAGGATTATCAGGTCCTAGAGATTTTCCCGCCTTTAATCTCATTAATTTCCTCAAAACTATTTATTTGCCAATACTTATTTCCTACAGCGCCTTACTGATACTTGTGTTTTTCAGAACTTCCAGCATATTATTAATCTCTTCCTTTGTGAAGATAATATTTGTTGCTCAGCCATTTATTTGTTTCCCTGTTATGAATTCCCCTGTTTCTGAATATTTCATCGTCATAATATATGTATCAGTTATAGATAGGGACTATAGGTATTTAAAGTTAATTCCTTTCGTGCAAATTATCTGCAATACTTATAGATACTATTTAACTTATATTTCATGAGGCAATCGGTTCTTTTTTTACAGATTGCATATTGTGTACTTGAAAAATTAAATCTTTTACTTCTGCAACATGCATTGATAACTAAAGCGAGCTTGAGATGTAATATGACAATGTAAATGTGACTGATAATGTTAAAGTTATTCACGGAAATGCAGTCAGTTTCAGAAAAGGGAAATACATGAAGCAGTGGTTAAAAACAAAATAATTCACGCTATTTAATATACTAAACATTGTTTATTTCTTTATTTTAGTTGATTTATTACTTGGTGAGGACAAGTGAGTCTTTTGATTAACTTGTGAAGCTGGACATGTAATTTCTTTCTCATGAACAAATGTCAAGACTGAAACATTTGCACTGCCTACTGGGAAACGTACATGCAATCTGCAAGAAGATTCCACGTAACAATAACGTTGTTTATCTCGCTTGATAAAGTGGGTTGAGTCATTATATTGTTTTTTCACCAAAGCTCCATTTGATATGTTCATTGGGGATCGACCTGTACCATCCTGTTCACGGGTCTGGCAACCAAGAAAAGGTCATTGAGCGAAACTGGCATTCCTGTCAATCTTTGATGTTGCACAAAGTCATTTAATGTTGGAGCTATTTGTTTCCTTTTTGATATTTATATCTATTTGCTGCGTGTGACTAAAATGTAAATTAACTGATTATAGTTTTAGACTTTAAGGTTATGTGACATGGGGAAGAAGCAAGGTTCATCAAATCTGATGCTCCATTCAACGAGATCATGACTGATCTGATATTCCTAAACTCCACTTTGCCGCCTTATCCCCACAACCTTTGATTCCCTTACTGATTAGAAACCTGTCTGCCTCAGCCTTGCCCATACTGAACTGTAATGTGATTCCGTGTGATATCTGCAATGTTATTACTCTGTGAACTCATTCAGAAAAATACAATGTCATTGAACAGAATAATTTTCACTCTTAACTTTGTTTGCTCATCACCTTGATTATATTCTTGGAGAGTGGGTTTTACATAAATAAATTGAGTTAAATCAAACTACAAACGATTAAAAGTGCCTGGCATGATCTCACAATGTGGATCAGAGTAACACAAGGTTACAGCCTTGGAAACTGTCTTCCTTCAAAAATGCCCGTCCTCCAAGATTTAGCAATAACTTTTGTTTTTAATTCAATTATTTTAATCGTGTATCTTAAACTAACATTGGTTTACATTGTCCAGTGTTTTCCCTTTACAAACACGTGCTTAGATTGTACGTTGATCGTGGCGTTACTGGGAGATTTGATTATGGCAGCCTGACATTGCTTTCTCTAAGATACACAAGGTATATTTATGTTAGGTAACTGATTTATCTGATTCACTCAACCGATAGGCCTTAACTTGCTGATGTTTCTAATTTGTTCATGGGAATTGGCGGTCGCTGGATGGACCTCAATTATTGCCAATCTCTAACTTTAAAACAGTCAACTTTTTGAAAGTTCCCACGCAAGTGGATAGAGCTGTGAAGAAGTCCTATGGTGTGCTAGCGTTCGTTAGCAGAGGGATTGAATTTAATAGCCGTGAGGTGATGATGAAGCTGTACAAAACCTTGGTAAGGCCACATTTGGAGTACTGTGTGCAGTTCTGCTTGCCTCATTTTAGGAAGGATTTGGATGCTTTGGAAAAGGTGCAAAGGAGATTTATCAGGATGTTGCCTGGAATGGAAAGTAGGTCTTACGAGGAAAGGTTGAGGGTACTAGGCCTTTTCTCATTAGAACGAAGAAGGATGAAGGGCGACTTGATAGAGGTTTATAAGATGATCAGGGGAATAGATAGAGTGGACAGTCAGAGACTTTTCCCCCACGTGAAACAAACCATTACAAGAGGACATAGATTTCAGGTGAATGGTGGAAGATACAGGGGGGAGATCAGAGGTAGGTTATTTACCCAGAGAATAGTGGGAATGCACTGCCTGTGGAACTAGTTGAGTCGGAAACATTAGGGACCTTCAAGCGGCTATTCGATAGGAACATGGATTACGGTAGAATGATGGGGTGTAGATTAATTTGTTCTTAATCTGGGACAAAAAATAGGCACAACATCGTGGGCTGAAGGGCCTGTTCTGTGCTGTATTTTTCTCTGTTCTATGTTCGAACCACATTATTCTGGATCTGGAGTCACCTGTAGACTGACCAGGTAAAGATGGCAGATTTCTTTCACTCAGGGCTTTAGAGAAACAGATGGGTTTCTACAACAATTGACAATGGTTTCATGGCCAGATTCCAGATTTTTGTTCACTTCAAGTTTCACGAACTGCTATAGCGGAATTTGAACTCAAGTCCCCAGCCCATTACCCTGGGTCTCTGGATTGCAAGCCCAGTGATGATGCTACTCTGTCAATATCTCACCCGTGCAGAAAAAGGACAGTATTGCCATAAGATGTCTGTTTGAAATTATGTCTTCGGAAGCAGAATAGCTTGAGCGTTTAAGTAATACAACTTGGCAGTAGTGCAGTAACACATGCATGTCATGAGGAGAGAAAATTAACTAATCTACAGCGTCCTGTTCAGGAAGCTGATAATATGTTGAGCCAGAAGATTAAGTTCCTAAATACTGGGCTTATGTGGAGGGATGCATTATTGATAGTTATGGGAATGAGCAGGTAGAGCAATTTTTGAGAACAGTTGGCAACAGCAATAATAATACAACATTGGGAACAGATAAAAAATTTTAATAACTGAAGTTCGGGAGGTTGATCTCCCAACTGCGAATGATATGTATTACCAAGGTCAATTACTCGCAGAGGCACATTTGCCCTATGTAGCATCAGCTCCACTTTGAAAGGGCCACAAGAGTTAAACCCACGTTCCAGATTTCTCCCCTTAGTCCAGAGAATTCGTGCCATTTATGTATATATTGGTTCGCCTTCTCTATGTAAATGTCTCTCATAGAATTTGTTTGGAGCACCCTTTTAGGTAATGTGTTCCGCATCCTCGTAAAGTTTTGCATGACTATCCATTTTGAGGAAGAACTTGGAAAGAGGAACACTCTAAATGTTCCCACATTAGAGGGAAAAGGGAATGCCCTTTTACTATGTAGATTAATCTGAGGAAGGATGACAGCAGGTTCGGGTTGAGCAAAAACACCAGCAAGTATCTGAGTGCACATAGCATTCCAAAAAATCAGATTAATTTATAGGGCAAGTAAAAGTTAATCTGTATAGGGCAGTACCGTGGTGCAGTGAGTTAGCTCTGATGCCTCACTGCGCCGAGGTCCCAGGGTCGACCCCGGCTCTGGGTCACTGTCGGTATGGAGTTTTCAATTCTCTCCGTCTTTGCATGTGTTTCGCCCCCACAACCCAAAGATGTGCAAGGTCGGTGGATTGAACACGCTAAATTGCACCTTAATTTGAAAAAATAAATTAATCCGTATGATCTGAAAACATTTACAGAGTCATCGCTACAGGACGACAGAGATTTGGACTTGAGTCCAAGAAGAAAGCCTATCATACGTGGTGAAGAAACAGTTAAAGACAGTGTTCAATTTAAAGAAAAAGCGTATATACTCAAAAAGGCTACTGGCAGATCAGAATATTGTCTGGAATATAGAGATTATCAAAGAATGGCGAAAATATTGATAGCAAGGGGAAATATGGACGACGAGAACAAACTGGCCAGTAATACAAGGACTAAAATGAAAAAATGAAATTCACTTATTGTCACGAGTGGGCTTCAATGAAGTTACTGTGAAAAGCCCCTAGTCACCACATTCCGGCGCCTGTTCGGTGAGGCTGGTACAGGAATTTAACCGTGCTGCTGGCCTGCCTTGGTCTGCTTTCAAAGCCAGCGATTTAGCCCAGTGTGCTAAATCAGCCCCAAAGAAAGAGTTTCGATAGATATTTTTAAAAGCAAATAGTTAACGTAGTGAGCATTGATCCTATGGAAATTGAATCGATGGAATACGACTCTGGCAGAAAAAAATAACAGGAGTTGGCATCTGTCACACTATAGAGGACCCAAACAGCATCACAGAAATAGCTGTAAATCAGAAATTTGGTGGGAAGGATGAACACGGTAGCACAGTGGTTAGCACTGTTGCTTCACAGCACCAGGGTTCGAATCCAGGCTTCGGTCACTGTGCGGAGTCTGTATCTTCTCCTCGTGTGTGGGTGGGTTTCCTCTGGATGCTCCGGTTTCCTCACGCAGTCCTGAAATGCTTGTTCGGTGAATTGGATATTCTGAATTCTCCCTCAGTGTCCTGAACAGGCTCTGGAGTGTGGCGACTCAGGGCTTTTCACAGTAACTTCATTGCAGTGTTAAAGGCAGCCTACTTGTAACAATAATAAAGCTTATACCTCAAGACAATTAAAATCGCCACGCAAGTGGTACTGAGCAGACTGGTGGGTATGTGGACTGACAAATCCTTTGGTGCGAGTGGACTTCGCCCTAATGTTCTGAATACAGTGCCTAATTTGGTAGCTGGTGCATTGGTTTAATTTTTCAAATGTCCCTAGTTTCAGGAAAGTTTCCATTAGATTTGGAGATAGAAAATGCAATACTATTATTCAAGAAGGGAGTGTGACAGAAAACAGGAAACTATAGGCAGTTAGCCCAACATCTCTCATCGAGAAAATGTTCAAAGCCATTTGGGGCGGCACGGCAACACACTGGTTTGCACTGCTGCCTCATAGCGCCTGGAATTGGTTCAAGTCCAGCATCTAACTGTGTGTAGTTTTTACATCCGCCCTGTGTTTGTGCGGGTTTCATCTGAGTGCTCAGTTTTCCTCCCACAGTTCAAAGATATGCAGATTTGGTAGATTGGCCATGCTAAATTGCCCTTTAATGTCCACGGATATTAGACCTTGAGACCATAAGACATAGGAGCACAATTAGGCCACTCGGCCTATCAAGTCTGCTCCGCCATTGAACCATGGCTGACATTTTCTCATCCCCATTCCCCTGCCTTCTCCCCATAGCCCTTGATCCCCTGATGAATCAAGAACCTATCTATCTCTGCCTTAAGGACCCTCAGAGATTTGCCCTGCACAGGGGATTGGACGGGGAAGCAGAAATGGGCTAGAGTGCTCATATAGAAGGGTCGGTGCAGACCTGATGGACCGAGTGACCTCCTTCTGCAATATGGCGATTCTATGATTCTATTCTACTACTGAAGATTTTACAGCGGTGCACTATTGAATATTCGAGGCAATCAGGCAAAGTGAATATGGTTTTGTTAAGGAAAAATATGTTTATCCAATTGATTGTGGTTCTCTGGAGGAGGAACAGGAGAACCGATGGAAATACTGAACTTATAATTCGAGAAGGCATTTAATAAGGTGCCGTATAAAACTTTATTGCGTACGGTAAAAGCTGTTGCAGTGGGGTTCACATTGTCATGGAACGAGTAACAGGAAACAGCGAGTTAGCATTAGTGTGTCTGCTTATGGTTGGCAGGATGTGCCGAGTGGTGTGTCACACCACTGCTGGGGTCTCAACTTTTTATAATATATATAAATGACCTGGAGTATAATGTTGTCAAATGTGATATCATCAATTTTGGCTGAAGAGACAAGTGAGACTAATTTCCAGTACATCAGTTCGAGATCTTGGATAGGGCAGCGCGCAGATGCAACATGCACCATATGCCACACAAAGAAAGCTCAGCTGGGTCTCCGCGACGAGAGACTCGAACCAGAATTAAACGAGGATAAGTGTGCTCGGAAGGAGCAGGATGTCGTCACCTGGCTAAAAATTGATAAAGGTGAATTGATAAGGCTATAATGATCAAGTCGGGAGAAAATTTTTCCGTCCAAATCTATGAGTTGTTCCTAGCGAGACGAGTGGGAGTAGTACCGGTGATAAGGTCGCAGCACATGTATCTACGCCTGTTCGCAAGAAAAGAATATTCTTCAGGGCTCGAAGAAATCGATCACAGGAAAGCTATTAGTCAAATGCACGTTCTGCCCCCACTATTTAGATCAACGGCAGCACAACTGCCCCAATTAGAGCATAATGAGTTTGTGGAACAGACTAATCACGGTGTTAATGAAATATGTTATCAAATTGAACTGGACGTTCTGCAATTTCGTAGGTGAGAGTTCCTTTGAAGAGTGCGTAAAATAAGGGGACATTGCCTTTGAGGTTAGCCAGGATTAACACGTTAAAATCTGCTTTTACAAAGTTGTGTCCTACGGAAAAAAAGGTTAGTGCACACAGTTCAGATATGTAGGTCACGAGATGTGTCACAAGTATCAATGCTGCCTCCTGACCACTCGTAATTATAAAGTCACGGATTTGCCTAGAATTGTTTGTAATTTACTCCAAAATTAGAATTCAGTAATTGCACGTTCGTGCTTCATACAAGGTTACACACCAAAGACGGGGCTGGGACCGGAGATGGAACGGCTTGGGGTATTAGCCTGAGGGAATTTGGAGCTGGAGTTGCTTTCGGACCAGAGGGCATGGCCCGGGAAAGTTCGTTTCGAAAGATGGAGTGTCGAGTCACAACAGGGGTTACAATGAACAAAAAAATTACAGCACAGAAACAGCCGATCCAGATCCTGTATCTAAACCTGTCGCCTATTTTCCAAGGATCTACTTCCCTCTGTTCCCCAGCCGTTCATATATCTGTCCAGAAGCATCTTAAATAATGCTATAGTGCTCGCCTCTACCACCTCCGCTGGCAAAGCGTTCCAGGCACCCACCACCCTCTGAGTAAAAAACTTTCCACGCATATCTCACTTAAACTTTCCCCCTCACCTTGAAATCGTGACCCCTTGTAATTGACACCTCCACTCTTGGAAAAAGCTTATTGCTATCCACCCTGTCCATACCTAGAACATAGAACATAGAACAGTACAGCACAGAACAGGCCCTTCGGCCCTCGATGTTGTGCCGAACAATGATCACCCTACTTAAACCCACGTAACCCGTATCCCAACAATCCCCCCATTAACCTTACACTACGGGCAATTTAGCATGGCCAATCCACCTAACCCGCACATCTTTGGACTGTCATCTGGACCTCTCATAATTTTGTAGACCTCAATCAGGTCCACCCTCAACCTCCGTCTTTCCACTGAAAACAATCCTCATCTACTCAACGTTTCTTCATAGCTAGTGCCCTCCATACCAGGCAACATCCTGGTGAACCTCCTCTGCACCATCTCTAAAGCATCCACATCCTTCTGTTAATGTGGCGACCAGAACTGCACGCAGTATTCCAAAGTCCTATGCAACTGTAACATGACCTGCCGACTCTTGTACTCAATACCCCGTCCGACAATGGCAAGCATGCTGTATGCCTTCTTGACCACTCTATCGACCTGCGTTGCCACCTTCAGGGTACAATGAACATAGAACATAGAACAGTACAGCACAGAACAGGCCCTTCGGCCCTCGATGTTGTGCCGAGCAATGATCACCCCACTTAAACCCACGTAACCCGTATACCCAACAATCCCCCCATTAACCTTACACTACGGGCAATTTAGCATGGCCAATCCACCTAACCCGCACATCTTTGGACTGTGGGAGGAAACCGGAGCACCCGGAGGAAACCCACGCACACACGGGGAGGACGTGCAGACTCCACACAGACAATGGACCTGAACTCCCAGATTTCTCTGCACATCAATTTTCCCCAGGACTCTTCCATTGACCGTATAGTCCGCACTCGAATTTGATCTTCCAAAATGCATCACCTCGCATTTTCCTGGATTGAACTCCCTCTGCCTTTTCTCTGCCCAACTCTCCAATCTATCTATATTTTGCTGTATTCTGTGACAGTCCTCCTCGCTATCTGCAACTCCACCAATCTTAGTATCATCTGCAAACTTGCTAATCAGACCACCTATACCTTCGTTCAGATCATTTATGTAGATCACAAACAATAGTGGTCCGAGCACGGATCCCTGATGGACACCACTAGTCACCTTTCTCCATTTTGAGACACTCCCTTCCACCACTATTCTGTCTCCTGTTACCCAGCCAGTTCTTTATCCATCTAGCTAGTATACCCTGAACCCCATTCTGACGTCCCTTGCCCCTTTTCTACTATTTAAAAAAAAACGATGTCCTTATTTGATTCTGGCCCCTGTTATGGGCCAGGGTTTAGAGAACCCCAAAATGTATCATGGAGTTCACCTGACCCACAACTTTAAATAGATTGAGGTATGAGGAGCACACAGCCCACTCTACAGGTGTGGTACAGCAGAACTGGAAACGTATTTTTAAATACAAAACAATGTTTATTCTATGAACTCAAGTTAACCTGTTTAAAACATGCAGCGAAGATCTTAGCAACCATTCATCCAAATACATGCCATAAAGACTACAACACTAAGTAATCTTTTAAGCTTTCCTTTTAGCATCCATAAGACTTCTAAACAAAACCTTCAACAGAAGCACTTCAGGTTTAACTTCATTACTGATAACAGTTACCACATTGAAATCAGCAAATGGACATTCATAAGCTTTCAGAGATTCACACACATCCTGCTGTGATTGCAGCTTCTCCAAAACTAAAATGATACCTAACCCACCCTGCGGCAAAAAACCCAAAGCGAAAGAAAAAATCTGACAGACAAACCAGCTCCACCCACTCTCTGACATCACTGCAGTAATAAAGACCCATTTCTTAAAGGTACTCTCACTGCAGATATTTTTATACACACACCTATTTATAAACACCCATTTATTAAAGGTACTCTCACATGACACCTCCCCTCACGAAAAAAATAAACCGTCAACTTCAAGATGGTTTCTTTTTTCACCTTTTCACTATCCTTTAAAATATGCACACAGTAAATCTATTTTATCGTTTCAAAAAACAACACACGCAAACAGGTATAATAATATAGTCCATTTTTGTTCTTCTTCCTCTAATTGGAATCCTTCTGGATTGACAGTCTCTTTGAACAAGAAGTTCTCTGCACTATCCATCCATTTCTTTACGCCTCGGCATTTCTCTTTAACGTCAGTTACTTTAGTTAAATCTGATCACAGAGTCCCTTGTAATTCTCCAGGACAGGAGCATTGGTTATCACAGCGTTCAGGAAGTCAAATGCCTGTTGAAAGTCCGCTGTCCACTGAAATTTTCGACGTTTCTTCAGTAAGTCTATCAGTGGGGCAACCACGCTACAAAACATTTTCACAAATTTTCGATAAAATCCACTCATGCCTAGAAATCAAATTATTTCCCTTTTTCTTGAGTGTATCGGAAACTCCTCAATAACTGTTGGTTTCACATCCCGTGTGACCAGTCCACCCTGTCCGATTGTATGGCGAAGGGAAGTGACGTGGCCATTTCCAAATCCACTTTTGGCGAGGTTTGCCACCAAACACGGTGTTACTACCTCTGTCATTTGTACCAACATGTTCCATGGCTTCTGCCTTTCCACTCTCCCCATTTCGAATGCTCTGTGTCCGTTCAGAGACATAATTGACCCTGGCACCAGGGAGGCAATTTACCACCCTGCAGTGTCTTTCACGTGACATAAGTGCCTATCTGTGCCTGTGAATATAGAGTCCCCTATAACTACTGTGCTTCTGCACTTTGACGCTCCCGGCTGAACAGCAGAGCCACCATGGTGCTTGCTCCTGTTGCTGTTGTTCCCTGGTAGGCAATACCCCCAAGAGTATCCAAAATGTTATATGTGTTAGAGAAGGGGACAATACAAAGTGTTCCTGCACTGACCGCATGCCCATTTCACCGGTCACCCATCTATCTGCCAGAACGTTGGGTGTGGTCACGTATCTAAAACTCCTGTTTGTGGCGCCTTCCGCCACCTCGGTGCTCCTAAGTGCATCTAACTGTTGCCGCAACAGGTCTATGAGGTCTGTAAGAATCTGCAAGTGGGTACATTACCTGCAGATGTAGATGTTTGGAAAGCTGGAAGCATCACGGATCTCCCACATCTCAGAAGTGAAGCACTTTTCCCCACTGACTGACATTTCTAGCGCTAATTAGTTAATTACAAATAAATACTTATTAAATTAAGTTACAATTACTATATAATCTATATTGCTGGATTTATATTATAAATATTAAATGATAACTATATTGTTCTCCGCCCTCTGGTTTGGTTATTATTCTACTTCGGATAATAAATAGTTTTAAGTAGTTAGTCAAATTTGTGAGGGAAGCAAGGAAAGGGAAAATATATTTAATCTAATCCTCACCAACCTGCTCCCGCAGAAGCAGTTGTCCTTTAAAGAATTAGTAGGAGTGACAATCACTCACTCCTTGTGAAGACAAAGACCCAACATTACTTTACGGATAACCTGAATCGTGTTGTATGAAATGCCAGGTGCTATTTGGATATAATTGAACAGGTGTAGCAACTTAAGACTGGGCTTCCATGAGGCGCTGTGGGCCATCAGTAGCAGCAGAATTATACCGAAACACAATCTGTCACCTTATAGCCCTGTTTTTAATGTTTTATTAGAATTTATCATGCAATACAATAAAAAATTAACAATTTATGTTGTTATGGGCCAGGGTTTTGAGAACCCAAAGTGTATCATGGAGTTCACCTGACCCACAACTTTTAATAGATTGTGATATGGGGAGCACATGGAGAACTCTACAGGCGTGATACAGCAGTAATGGCAAACTATTTAAAAAAAGAAAACAATATATATTCTATGAACTGAAGTTAACCTTTTTAAAACATACAGTGAACATCTTAGCAACCATTAATTCAAATACGATCCTCAAAGAATACTACACTAAGTAATCCTTACTTTCCTTTTAACATCCATAAGACTTAAAAAACACCTTTTAACAGAAGCACATCAGGGTTATATTCACTACTGAGAACAGTTACCACGTTGAAATTAGCAACTTCAGTAAAGAGCATGGAGAGAGAGCGGGCGGGACTTCAATAAAGAGCGCGAAGAGAGAGAGGGCGTGACTTTAGTAAAGAGCGCTGTCGGGGAAGACAGCCATTTGTTTGTTTCAAAATTGAAAAAAACACGGTAATATGACGTCACAGGATACTGTGACCTGATTGGCTGAAAGGCAGACAGGGCTAAATTTGAATATTTGGAGTTCCTGATTTCAATACCAGTTTTGATTTTACTTAGATTGCTATTATTAAGTTGATTTGAATTCCTATTTTAAAATTCTTTAACGTGGCTTAAATAACTTTTTTGGGTTGATTTAAATAAATCTTTTAAGTTTGATTTCAATAACTTTTAAAATTTCAATTACATAACTATTTTTAATCTGTTGTCCGATCAAGGGGGATAAATACTCAGTTTAAAAAAAATCTAATTAAATAGTACACGGGGATTGGATTTAATCTGACACAAAAACGTCTTTTTAAAATTTAATTTCAAAGATTTAATTTAAAGGAATAATTCATGGCAGAACAGCTCCAAGGCGTGGTCTCCTCCTCTTGGCCCATGTGGCAGGCTGGAGACAGTTCCAGTCCCCAGGGTCAGCATTTGTGCAGGAAGTGTCTCCAGTTGCAGCTCCTGGAAGCTCGAGATTCAGAGCTGAAGTGGCGGCTGGAGACACTGTGGAGCATTCACGAGTCGGAGAGTATTGTGGATAGCAGCCATAGAGAGGTAGTCATACCACAGGCTCAGACGACGCAGGCAGGAAGGGAATGGGGGACCACGAGACAAAGCAAAAAGCTAGGCAGTTAGTGCAGGAATCTCCTGTGGCCATTCTCCTACAGAACAGATATATCGTTTTGGATACCATTGAGGAGAATGGCCTCTCAGGGGAAAACAGCAACAGCCAAACTCGTGGCACCACGGTTGGTTCTGCTGCAGAGGGGTGGGGTGATAAGTCAGACAGTGCAATAGTTACAGGGAACTCAATTGTAAGGGGAATAGACACGCGTTTCTGTGTCCGCAAACGAGACTCCAGGATGGTATGATGCCTCCCTGGTGCTAAGATCAAGGATGTCTCGGAGCGGGTACAGGATATTCTTGATGCGGAGGGTGAACAGCCAGTGATCGTGGTACACATCAGTACAAACGATGTAGGTAAAAAAAGGGATGAGGTCCAAAAATCAGAATACAGGGAGCTAGGAAGGAATTTAAGAAATCGAACCACGAAGGTAGTGATCTCAGGATTACTACCAGTGCCACGTGCTAGTCAGAGTTGAAATGAGAGGATACATCGGATGAATTCGTGGCTGAAGGGATGGTGTCAGCGAGGGTTTCAGATTCATGGGGCATTGGGACCGGTACAGGGGGAGGTGGGACCTGTTCAAATTGGACGGGTTACACCTGGGCTATTTGCTAGAGCGGTTGGGGAATGTTTAAACTAATGTGGCATAGGGGTGGGAACTGATGCAGGAAGTCGGATGGTAGTAAAACAGGGACAGAAACAAATGGCAGTAAGGGGGAAAGTGTAAGGCAGAGAGGCCATAGCCAAAAATCAAAGACAACGACAGTACAAGGTGCAGTGACTGAGGGGAGCTCAATGAATAGGCCCAGTAATACGAAAAGGAATAAAACGGGAAGTAAAAACATAGATGGAAAGTGATGCAGCAGGTTGTTACATGAAGATATGGGTTCAATGACAGGGAAAATTAGGAGAAAAGTTAAGAGGAAAAATAAATTAGGAGAGGTTACTGATCAAGATGTTAAGATTCAAAACAGAGATATAACAGCCAACATAAGTGTAGTTCACCTGAATGCTCGTAGTATCCGGAATAAGGTAAATGAGTTGATGGCGCAAATCATCGTGAATGACTATGATTTTGTGGCCATTACTGAAACATGGTTAAAGGAATAAAAGAATGACTAGGGTAAGAGTAGGGCCAGTCAAGGACAGTGGTGGAAGTTGTGTGTGGAGGCTGAGGAGATAAGCGAGATACTAAATGAATACTTTTCGTCAGTATTCACTCAGGAAAAAGATAATGTTGTGGAGGAGAATGTTGAGACCCAGGCTATTAGAATAGATGGCATTGCGGTGCGTAGGGAAGAAGTGTTGGCAATTCTGGACAAGGTGAAAATAAATATGTCCCCGGGGCCTGATGGGTTTTATCCTAGGATTCTCTGGGAAGCCAGGGAAGAGATTGCTGAACCTTTGGCTTTGATTTTTATGTCACCATTGGCTACAGGATTAGTGCCAGAGGACTGGAGGATAGCAAATGTGGTCCCTTTGTTCAAGATGGGGAGTAGAGATAACGCCGGTAACTCTAGGCCGGTGAGCCTAACGTCTGTTGTGGGTAAAGTCTTGGAGAGGATTATGAAAGATACGATTTATAATCATCTTGATAGGAATAATATGATTAGGGACAGTCAGCATGGTTTTGTGAAGGGTAGGCCATGCCTCATAAACCTTATCGAGTTCTTTGAGAAGGTGACTGAACAGGTAGACGAGGGTAGAGCAGTTGATGTGGTGTATATGGATTTCAGTAAAGCGTTTGATAAGGTTCCCCACGGTCGGCTATTGCAGAAAATACGGAGGCTGGGGATTGAGGGTGATTCAGAGATGTGGATCAGAAATTGGCAAGTTGAAAGAAGACAGAGAGTGGTGGTTGATGGGAAATGTTCAGAATGGAGTTCAGTTATGAGTGGCGTACCACAAGGATCTGTTCTGGGGCCGTTGCTGTTTGTCATTTTTATAAACGACCTAGAGGAGGGCGCAGAAGGATGGGTGAGTAAATTTGCAGACAACACTAAAGTCAGTGGAGTTGTAGACAGTGCGGAAGGATGTTGCAGGTTACAGAGGGACATAGATAAGCTGCAGAGCTGGGCTGAGAGGTGGCAAATGGAGTTTAATGTGGAGAAATGTGAGGTGATTCACTTTGGAAAGAATAACAGGAATGCGGAATATTTGGCTAATGGTAAAATTCTTGGTAGTGTGGATGAGCAGAGGGATCTCGGTGTCCATGTACATAGATCCCTGAAAGTTGCCACCCAGGTTGATAGGGTTGTGAAGAAGGCCTAATGTGTGTTGGCCTTTATTGGTAGAGGGATTAAGCTCTGGAGCCATGAGGTCATGTAGCAGTTGAAATGAAATGAAAATCGCTTATTGTCACGAGTAGGCTTCAATGAAGTTACTGTGAAAAGCCCCTAGTCGCCACATTCCGGCGCCTGTCCGGGGAGGCTTTTACGGGAATATAACCGTGCTGCTGGCCTGCTTGGTCTGCTTTAAAAGCCAGTGATTTAGCCTTGTGAACTAAACCAGCCCCTACAGGCCTAAACCAGCCCCAGTTGTACAAAACTCTAGTACGGCTGCATTTGGAGTATTGCGTACAGTTCTGGTCGCCTCATTATAGGAATGACGTAGAAGCTTTGGAGCGGGTGCAGAGGAGATTTATTAGGATGTTGCCCGGTATGGAGGAAAATCTTATGAGGAAAGGCGGATGGACTTGAGGTTGTTTTCGTTAGAGAGAAGAAGGTTAAGAGGTGACTTAATAGAGGCATACAAAATGATCAGAGGGTTAGATAGGGTGGACATGAGAACCTTCTCCCGCTGATAGAGGTGGCTAGCACGAGGGGACATAGCCTAAAATTGAGGGGTAATAGATATTGGCAGAGGTCAGAGGTGGGTTTTTTACGCAAAGAGTGGTGAGGCCGTGGAATGCCCTACCTGCAACAGTAGTGAACACGCCAACATTGAGGGCATTTAAAAGTTTATTGGATAAGCATATGGATGATAATGGGATAGTGTAGGTTAGATGGCCTTTAGTTTTTGGACTTCCCATGTCGGTGCAACATCGAGGGCCGAAGGGCCTGTACTGCGCTGTATCGTTCAATGTTCTATGTTCTATGATGGTTGCGTCTGGGGGTTAAATATCCCAGGGTATCAAGCTATACGGAAGGACAGAGTGGATGGTAAGGGAGGTGGTGTAGCTCTGTTATTTAAGGATGGCAGCCGGGCAACATTAAGGTACGAATTTGGTGCTATGGATGAAAAGGTTGAATCGATTTGGGCGAAAATCAGAAATAGTAAGGCGAAAAGGTCACTGATGGGAGTAGTCTATAGGCCACCAAATAGTAACATTATGGTGGGGCAGACAAAGAAATAACGGATGTATGTAGCAATGGTACAGCAGTTATCATGGGAGATTTTAATCCACATATCGATTGGTTTAATCATGTCAGTCAAGGCAGTGTTGAGGAGGAGTTTGTGGAATGTATCCGTGATAATTTCCTATAACAGTATGTAATGGAACCTACGTGGGAACAAACGGCCCTAGATCTGGTCCTGTGTAATGAGCCAGGATTGATTGATTATCTCATAGTTCGGGATCCTCATGGAAGGAGGGATCACAATATGGTGGAATTTAAAATACAGATGGTGAGAAGGTGAAATCAAACACTCGTGTTTTGTGCTTAAACAAAGGAGATTGCAATTGGATTAGAGAAGAGCAAGATAAGGTAGACTGGGAGCAAAAACCTTATGGTGAAACAGTTGAGAAACAGTGGAGAATCTTCTAAGCGATTTTTTGCAGTGCTCAGCAAACGTTTATAGCAACAAAAAGGAAGGATAGTAGACTAACGAAAATCGACCGCGGATATCCAAGGAAATAAGGGAGAGTAGCAATTGTAGGGAAACGCATACAAAGTGGCAAAATTAGTGGGAGACTACAGGACTGGGAGATCTTTAGGGGGCAACAGAAAGCGACTAAAAAAGCTATGATGAAAAGTAATGATATGAAATGAAAATCACTTATTGTCACAAGTAAGCTTCAAATGACGTTACTGTGAAAAAGCCGTAGTTGCCACATTCCGGCGCCTGTTCGTGGAGACTGGTACGGGAATTGAAAGATAGACTTTGAGAGTAAACTTTCTCAGAATATAAAAACAGATAGTAAAAGTTTCTACAAATATATAAAACAAAAAAGTGTGGCTAATGTAAATATTGGCTCCTTTAGAGGATCAGAAGGGCGATTTAGCAATGGGAGATGAGGAAATGGCTGAGGCACTGAACAGGTTTTTTGGTTCGGTCTTCACAGTGGAAAACAGAAATAATATGCCGGTGACCGATGGAAATGAGGCCATGACAAATGAGGACCTTGACATGATTGTTATCACTAAGGAGGTAGTGATGGGAAAGCTAATGGGGCTAAAGTTAGACAAGTCTCCTGGCCCTGATGGAATGCATCCCAGAGTGCTAAAAGAGATGGCTAGGGAAATTGTAAATGCACTTGTGATAATTTACCAAATATCACTGGACTCTGGGGTGGTCCCGGCGGATTGGAAATTATCAAACATGACAGAACTGTTTATAAATGGAGGTAGGCTGAAAGTGGGTAATTATAGGCCAGTTAGCTTAACTTCGATAGTAGGGAAGATGCTGGAATCTATCATCAAGGAAGAAATTGCGAGGCATCTAGATGGATCTTGTTCCATTGGGAAGATGCAGCATGGGTCCATAAAGGGCAGGTCATGCCTTACTAATATAGTGGAATTATTTGAGGGTTTTAGCAGTGCGGTAGATAACGAGGAGCCAATGGATGTGGTAAGTGAATGGACTAGGGTCTGGCAGATGGAATACAATGTTAACAAATGTGAGGTTATCCATTTTGGTAGGAATAACAGCAAGAAGGATTATTATTTAAATAATAAAATATTAAAACATGCTGCTGTGCAGAGATACCTGGGTGTGCTGGTGCATGAGTCGCAAAAAGTTGGTTTACAGGAGAAACACGTGATGAAGAAGGCAAATGGAGTTTTGTCCTTCATTCCTAGAGGGATGGAGTTTAAGACTAGGGAGGTTATGCTGGAATTTTATAAGGTGTTAGTGAGGCCACACCTGGAGTATTGTGTTCAGTTTTGGTGTCCTTACCCGAGAAAGGATGCACTGGTGCTGGAGGGTGTGCAGAGGAGATTCACTCGATTAATCCCAGAGTTGAGGGGGATGGATTACGAGGAGAGTTTGAGTAGACTGGGACTGTACTCGTTGGAATTTAGAAGGATGCGAGGAGGAGGGATCTTATCGAAATATATAAAATTATGAAGGGAATAGATAGGATCGATGCGGGCAGGTTATTTCCACTACCGGGTGAAAGCAGAACTAGGGGGGCATAGCCTCAAATTAAGGGGAATCAGATTTAGGACTGAGTTTACAAAGAACTTCTTCACCCAAAGGGTTGTGAATCTATGGAATTCCTTGCCCAGTGACGCAGTTGAGACTCCTTCATTAAATGTTTTTAAGATAAAGATAGATAGTTTTTTTGAAGAATAAAGGGATTAAGCGTTATTAAAGGAGTTTCGTCCGGATGCTCCGGTATCCTCCTATAAGTCCCGAAGGACGTGCTTGTTAGGTAAATTGGGCATTCTGAATTCTCCCTCTGTGTACCCAAACAGGCGCTGGAATGTGGTGAATATGGGCTTTTCACAGTAACTTCGTTGCAATGATAATGTAAGCCTATAATGTAAGCCTACTTGTGACAATAAATATTATTATTGTTATAAAATATCTGGGTAGTCTGCTCAGCATTCAATAAACCAAAGCAAATTGTCACCTTCAAATCAAGATTCCCTTGCCCCCTTGTGGTATATTATTTATCAGTTTGTTAACTATAGGGCAAACTTGCTGTTCTGCATTCCTTATTGTTTCCTTGATCTCATCATTGTTTTTCAAGCTATTTTGATTATTATTACTCTCTCTGTAGTTACTTGGAATGAGCTACTTTACGTTTATAACGTAGGTTAACTTGGAAAAACGACTGATGAACTGAAACTTGATGAAGTGATTATAAACCGAGCCATAATTAAACATTACATTGAGTATATATCGAATGTAAGTGCATTCGGATCATAGATATTTAAGTTCCCCTTTGCATGGTTTGGATATCGTTTTTTTTAGGTAACACGGCTAGTCATGTCTGAGAACACGGATGCATTAATCCTGGTGTCCAGTTGATCTATAAGTAGAAGTATGTTCTTTAAAATTTAATTAAACAGGCGCTCATCAAGGTGATTTTGTTGAGCGGACTGCTTTGCTATCGTGTGCTTTTGTTGTATTTGTCAGTAATTGATATAATTAAAAAGTATACATAATAACTTTTTTTAAAAAACAAAAAAGTTACAGAAATTGCGCAAAGTATACACAGTATCTGTAAGCTAAGTATGACGAAACACATTCAACTAATACATATTCCCAAATAATGAAAGTTAAAATTGTCATGTGAGAGTACCTTTAAGAAATGCATATGTAAGCATTGTACCTTTAAAAAACTTAACAGCTCATATTGCTGAAGTTATGTCAGAGGGTGGGGGAGCTGAGCTCACTTCTGCTTTTAGTTTCAGTTTGAGAGAGCAGCTGAAAAGTGCCTGGCAGGTTTGCTGAGAGCTGCATGACGAAAAAGAGCTTGGGTGTGCCTGCATTTGCAGTGAGCTGGATCTGCTGTGATCTCTGCCAAGAAAGACTATTACTGAATCATTTGTGTGATTTAAACTCATAATATTAATGTCTTTAACCTGATGTGTTTCTGTTGAAGGTGTTAAGTCTTTTGGAGGTTTGAAGGAACATTTTGAGGGATTATTTAATGTTGTATTATTTTCGGGGTTCTCTTTGAAGTAAGGGGTGGTAAGTGATCCAATGTTTATTTAAAAATGTTAAGTTGAATTCATGGAATAAACATTGTTATGTGTTTAAAAACCCACGTGTCCATAATTGTAATTCCACACCTGGCTACCAAGCCGTGTGCTTCAAAAGCAACAACCCATTAAAGGGAGAGGTTGGTTGAACTCCATGATACATTTTTGGGTTCGAGGGGGATAAACGTCGATCTATTGTATTGGCTTTTGTGAACTTAAAGACAGTGAAGGATTGTTACTTTTCCGGTGTGGTATTATAGGTTAAGTGGGGAGAAAGTTGTGAACAATGGCTCTTTCAGAGGCTCAGACGTTTTTGGGGCTGGAGAATGTCACACGCAGTGCCTTAGGACAGAGACGAAAAGGAGACTGTTAGATTTGGCAAGAAAATTGTAGTTAACATTACCTGACAAAATGCGAAGAGATAAGGTAATTATGGTGGTGGTTAAGCATTTAAAGTTGCCTGAGATAGAGGCTGACTCATTGGAAATGGCAAAAATTCAGTTGCAAATTAAACAAATGGAACATGAGAAAGAATTAAAGCGGCTTGAATACGAGAGAGAGAGAGAGGAAAAAGAAAAGGAGAGAGAAGAAAGGGGAAAAGGAAGAATAGCCCGAGCAGAACAAAAAGAAAAAGAAAGGAAGATAAAGATCAGGGAAAAAGATAAAGAGAGGGAGTTTGAACTTCAGAAAATGACCATGAAACATGAAAGTCAATTAAAATTGGCAGACACAAAGGGAAACGTACAGTTGGATGATAGTGGTGAGGACAGTGAGAAAGAGCGTCATAGACGAAGGCTTGGTGGGAATCTATTTAAATATGTCCAAGCATTGCCAAAGTTTGACGAGAAGAAAGTGGAAGCCTTTTTCATTTCATTTGAGAAGGTAGCTAACTAAATGAAATGGCCACAGGAATGTGGGTGTTACTGATTCAAACAATGCTCCTAGGTAGAGCTTGTGAAGTGTTTGCATCACTACTGGAGGACGTATCTGGAACGTATGAGGAGGTGAAGAAATCCATCTCAAGTGCATATGAGCTAGTGCCTGAAGCTTACAGACAAAGGTTTCGAAATTTAAGGAAAGAATTTGGCCAAACATACATGGAGTTTGAAAGGCACACTTAGAGTAATT
This sequence comes from Scyliorhinus canicula, assembly GCF_902713615.1. Classification (NCBI taxonomy): domain Eukaryota; kingdom Metazoa; phylum Chordata; class Chondrichthyes; order Carcharhiniformes; family Scyliorhinidae; genus Scyliorhinus; species Scyliorhinus canicula. The sequence continues at coordinate 92,096,127 of NC_052154.1, read as the reverse complement.
TTGATAGGTGGATAAGGGCTTTGAGAATTGACCAAACGTATGAAACTCTCAGAGAAATTATACTTTTGGAGGAGTATAAAAATTCAATTCCTGACGTAGTGAGAACTCATGTGGAACAACAGAGGGTTAAAACTGCTAGATTAGCAGCAGAAATGGCAGATGATTATGAATTAGTTCGTAAACCAAAGATTGGTTTCTGACATCAGTTTCAGCCGGTGAGGGATAGAAACTGGGGACATGAGAAATACTCAAGTGGTAAAGGTAAAGGTGATCTGATGGCAGAGAATAAAGAGAGTGTATCTCAGGTTAAAAAATAAATCCAGGAGGGTGGAAAAGAAATGAAAAGTTTCAAATGTTTTCACTGCAATAAACTAGGCCATGTAAAGTCACAGTGTTAGTGGTTGAAGAAAAGCACTGGGAAGGCTGATGTGGTAAAACAGGAGAAGACAGTGGGATGTGTTAGAGTGGTAAAAGAAAGCCCAAGGGAAACGAAAGAGGTGCAAACGATTGTACAGCCTGTACAAGAAGTAATTCTTAAGAAGGTGCCAGATGTCTTTAAAGAATTTACTTGTGTGGGTAAGGTCTACTCATGTGCATCAGGAGGAGCAGGGAATGAAGTCACAATTTTAAGAGATACAGGGGCCAGTCAATCTTTAATCGTAAGAAATGAGGAATTATGTAGTTTGGGAAGAATGTTGCCAGAAAAGGTGATGATCTGTGGAATTCAGGGTGAGAGGAGTAGCGTTTCATTATATATGGTAAGGTTCGAAAGTCCAGTGAATAGTCGTGAAGTGGTAGTAGGAGTAATAGATAAACTATCTTGTCCAGGAATACAGTTTATCTTGGGTAATGATATAGTTGGTTCGCAGGTGGGAGTGATGCCTACTGTAGTTGATAAGCCAGTGAAAAATCAGACAACTGAAACTGTTGAAGGACGAATATCCTGGGAGTTTTCCGGAGTGTGCAGTAACAACGCTGCAAAGTCACAGGATAAGACAAGAGGAGAAATCAAAGAGTGAAGACGAAGTTGAAGTACAATTATCAGAAATGATTTTTGATCAGATGGTTGAAAAAGGAGAAGAACAGTTAGAGGATGAGGCGGATATTTTTAGTTCAGCAAAATTGGTGGAGTTACAACAGAAAGATGTAGAAATATAACTGAAATATCAGAAAGCATATACGGAAGAGGAATCTGAGAGTATACTAGAGTGTTATTACCGTAAACGTGACGTCTTGATGAGAAGATGGAGACCTGTACATATGCAGGCGGATGAAAAGTGGCCAGACGTTCGTCAAGCAGTATTGCCGGTACGGTATCGAAAGGAGGTGTTGCGAGTTGCACATGAGGTACCAGTGGGAGGTCATTTGGAAATAAGGAAAATTCAAGCTAAAATCCAGAAACATTTTTATTAGTCTGGACTACACAATGATATAGTTAAAATTTATCAATCATGTCACACATGTCAAGTGATAGGGAAACCCCAAGCACTGATAAAACCAGCGCCTTGAATACCCATTTCAGCATTTGAGGAACCTTCTACGAGGGTCCTAATCGATTGTGTAGGACCGCTTTCTAAAACAAAAAGTGCTAATCAATATGTTTTGACTTAAATGGATGTGTCTACTAGGTTTCCAGAGGCCATTCCAGGACGTAATATTACAGCTAAACAGATTGTGGATGAGTTACTTCAATTCTATACCAGATATGGACTACCCACCGAAATTCAATCTGATCAAGGATCGAATTTTACTTCAAAGTTATTCAAAGAAGTTCTGGATAGCTTAGGAATAAAACAATTTAAATCAACTGCGCACCATCCAGAATCGCAGGGAGCGTTAGAAAGGTGGCATCAGACGTTAAAGACAATGTTGAGAGCGTATTGTCAAGATTATCCAGAGGATTGGGAAAAGTAATTCCATTCGTATCGTTTGCAATTAGGGATGCACCTAATGAGTCCACCAAATTTAGTCCTTTTGAACTAATTTTTGGTCATGAGGTAAGAGGACCACTTACATTGATTGAGGAAACATTGGTGGGTGAGAAATCGGAAATTACACTATTGGATTATGTGTCAAATTTTAGGGAACTATTAAATAGAGCAGGTGAATTGGCTGGACAACATTTGAAAGTTGCACAAAATGTGATGAAACGGGTAGCGGACAAGAAATCCAAAGTTCGTAGTTTTATCAGTGGGGATAAGGTTTTAGTGCTGTTACCAGTGGTAGGTGAGCCTTTAAAAAGCTAGGTTTTGTGGACCGTATCAGATTCAAAGGAAATTAAGTGAGGTGAATTATGTGGTAAAAACACCAAATAGAAGGAAGACTCACTGAGTGTGTCATGTGAATATGCTTAAAAGGTACTTTGAAAGGGAAGGAGAGAAGAATGATGTTTTAATGATTCTAACTCAAAGTGACGAATCATATCCAGATGACTGTGAATTTGACGTACATCAAATTAAATTGGAAAATGAGGATGTTCTTAAAAATTGGGATGAATTGTTAAGTTACCTTCCAGAGGAAAAACGAACTGACCTGAAAGAGTTATTGATATCACATGGGCAAGTTTGTAGAGATAAATTGGGAAGTACTAAAATGGCAATACATGATGTAGATGTGGGAACTGCTGTTCCTATCAAACAACATCCATATAGACTTAATCCTTTAAAATTGGCACAGGTTAACAGAGAGATTGAGAGTATGCTGAAAAATTGCATAATTGAAGTGGGTTGCAGCCAATGGAGCTCACCCATAGTGATGGTGCCTAAACCAGACGGTACCCAACAGTTGTGTGTGGACTATCGAAAGGTGAATGCAGTTACAAGAACGGACTATTACCCTATCCCACGTTTGAAGATTCGTATTGAGAACGTGGGACAATCTGCTTTTATTTCCAACTTGCAGTCGTGGAAAGAACATTTAAAACATCGTATGGAGTTCTTCGATCGACTTCAGGACGCGGGTTTGGTGATGAACCTAGCCGAAAGTGAATTTGGAGCAGCACGAATCACTTTCCTTGAGGAGTTTCCGATACCCTCAAGACGAAGGGAAATAATGCGATTTCTTAGCATGAATGGATTTGATCGAACCGTTGTGCAAATGTTTTGTGGCGTGATTACTCCACTGATGGACGTGACCTGCTAAAGAAACGTCAAAATTTTCAATGGACAGCGGACTTTGAACAGGCATGTAGCTGCCTGAAAGCTATGATAACCGATGCTCCTGCATTGGAATATTGCAAGGGACTCTGATCAGATTGAACTGAAGTATCTAACTTTAAAGAGAATTGTCAAGGCGTAGAGGAATGGATGCATCATGCATTGACTTTCTTGTTCAACGAGACTGTCAATCGAGATGGATTTCGGTTGGAGGAAGAAGAACGGGAAAGATGGACTTTATTATTATGCCTGTTTGCGTGTGTTGTTTTTTTTTGTGAAACGAAAAAGTATATTTACTGTGTACATTTCTTAGTGGATGGTGCAAAAGTGAAAAATGAAACCATCTTGAAGTTGATGGTTTATTTGTTTTTCTTGGGGGGAGGTGTCATGTGAGAGTACCTTGAAGAAATGAATGTTTAAGCAATGTACCTTTAAGAAATGAAGCAGCTCATATTACTGAAGTGATGTCACAGGGCGGGGGAGCTGAGCTCACTTCCGCTTTTAGTTTCAGTTTGAGAGAGCAGCTGAATGTGCCTGGCTGGTTTGCTAAGAACTGCATGAAGAAAAAGAGCTTGGGTGTGTCTGTGTTTGAAGTGAGCTGGGTCTGTGGTGATCTCTGCCAGGAAAGACTATCTCTGAACCATTTGTGTGATTTAAACTCATAATAGTGATATCTTTAACCTGATGTGTCTCTGTTTTAAGGTGTTACGTCTTTTTGAGGTTTGAAGGAACATTTTGAGGGATTATTTAGTGTTATATTATTTTCGGCTTTATCTTTGAAGTGAGGGGTGGTAAGTGATCCAATGTTTATTTAGAAAGGTTACGTTGAATTCATGGAATAAACATTGTTTTGTGTTTAAAACCCTCGTGTCCATAATTATATTTCCACATCTGAAGACCAAGGCGTGTGGTTCAAAAGCAGCAGTCCATTAAAGGGGGAGGTTGGTTGAACTCCATGATATATTTTGGGGTTCAGAAAATGCCGCTCCCATAACAAAATAAATATAGAGTTTAAACGGCTACGACAATACTTAATTCAAAACTGACAACACCAAGGATCATATTGTGACAGAAATTGAACTCATGGCCTCTTATCGATTCCACGCACAATATGCATGCTTTAACAGTAGTATCGGTTGCACAATGTCTTCTAATTTAGAGAATGCAACTGATCAAGTTCAATTGCTAGTAATTTGACCACCCTTGACCAGCTGACGTCACTGCCTTAACGGCCATATGTCTTGCACCACATATGAACTGCGAGCCTGGAGCTGACAATGACTAAGTCATGTAGTGCGTTGGTGTCCCAGATTTCAGCATGATCTTATATGGGGGTCAGGATTACATCAGTGCGATTATTTGACTAATACGCAAAATTCAACAACAGATTCGTTGTAAATAATTCTGAATATTAACCTTTTCTACAAACCATTCATGTTTTTAAACTCCAGAGTAGGTAGACCGAATTCACTCATTCCAGGTCATGCTCTCAACTTTTAGAGCTAAACGAGTAAACATTCTCTGTTACAAGGGTGCAAGTACGTCCTTAAATATGCAAATATAATTGCACATCGGTTTTTAAATGTGTTACCGCCAAATCCTCGTAACTTTGTATTGCGACTTGGTTGTATTCATGTCTGGCTGCTTTTTGTAACAAAATTAGATGCAATTATGTATGCCTCTCCGAGAATGATGTTAATATAGATTGTAAAAAAACTGAATTGCGTGCACTGACCAATTAGTCATCGGCTGCAATGTTGAAAATGCATAATGGGGCAGCATGTGGTGCAGTGGTTAGCACTGATGCCTGACGGCGCCGAGGTTCCGGGTTCGATCCCGGCTCAGGGTCACTGTCCATGTGGAGTTTGCACATTCTCCCCTGTTTACGTTGCTTTCGCCCACACAACTCAAAGTTTTTCAGGGTAGGTGGATTAGCCACGCTAAATTGACCCTTAATTTAAGAAAATGAATTGGGTACTCGAAAAGTAGAAAAGGAAAGAAAATGCACAATGACTGTTTAGCCTCTGCGCCCTGACATTTAACCAGTTATCTAACCCTGTTACTGTATCAACAAAACTGCAGAAGACAAAATGCCGTGAACCACTATCTTGCGGGGCGCTTCATTGAGAGTTCAGGCCCATTGTACCCTGAAGGTGGCAATGCAGGTTGATAGAATGGTCAAGAAGGCATACAGCATGCTTGCCTTCATCGGACGGGGTATTGAGTACAAGAGTAGGCAGGTCATGTTACAGTTGTATAGGAATTTGGTTAGGCTACATTTGGAATACTGCGTGCAGTTCTGGTCGCCACATTACGAGAAGGATGTGGATGCTTTGGAGAGGGTGCAGAGGAGGTTCACCAGGATGTTGCCTGGTATGGAGGGTGCTAGCTATGAAGAAAGGTTGAGTAGGTTAGGATTGTTTTCGTTGGAAAGACGGAGGTTGAGGGGGACCTGATTGAGGTATACAAAATTATGAGAGTTATGTACAGGGTGGATAGCAACAAGCTTTTTCCAAGAGTGGTGCTGTCAGTTACAAGGGTCACGATTTCAAGGTGAGAGGGGGAAGGTGTAAGGGAGATGTGCGTGGAAAGTTTTTTACGCAGAGGTTGGTGGGTGCCTGGAACGCTTTACCAGCGGAGGTGGTAGAGGCGGGCATGATAGCATCATTTAAGAGGCATCTCGACAGGTATATGAACGGGCAGCAACAGAGGGAAGTAGACCTTGGAAAATAGGAGACAGGTTTAGATAAAGGATCTGGATCGGTGCTGGCTGGGAGGGCCGAAGGGCCTGTTCCTGTGCTGTAATTTGCTTTGTTCTTTGTTCATTGAATGCATTTTTGTAAATCGCAATGACGTGCACCTCATACTTCCGAGCGGCATTGTGGCTCAGTGGATAGTACTACTGCTGCATAACGTGAAGGGCCCGGTGTTCGATCCAGGCTCTATGTCTGTGTGGAGTTTGCACATTCTCCCTATGTCTGCATGGAACTCCCCCCCCCATCCCACAACCGAAAGTGATGTGCAATGTAGGTCAATTAGCCACGCCCAATTCTTGCCGCTCAATTGGAAAAAAACGAGTTGCATTCTCCAAAATTATTTTTTAAATTGTCTTTACCGACTCAGCTCTTTACATGCACATTGTTCCTATTAAAATGGACAAACATTCCTTTCGTCAAATCATGATGACCTGGTTCAATCATGTTGTTTTCGGAAGTACATTGTTACATCTTCCTTGCTTCAGTATGTTTCGGTAATTGGCACCAGATTAAGTGACCTATAGTTTCCTCTACTTTCTCCCCCTCGCTTCATGTATAGATATGCAAAAGCGCTGAGAGAAATAAATTCCTAATTTGTGCCCGGAAAGAGCGACCCCTGATTGTAAAACAGTGCCTCCTGGTTCTGGACTCACCCATAATATGATGTTAAGATTCAAAACAAAGGTAAAAGATGTTAAGATTCAAAACAAAGGTAAAAAAAACCAACATAAGTGTACTTTACCTGAATGCTCGTAGTATTCGGAATAAAGTAAATGAGTTGATGGCACAAATCAGCATAAATGACTATGATTTAGTGGCCATTACTGAAACATGGTTAAAGGATGGTCACGACTGGGAGTTAAATATCCGAGGGTATCAAACTATTCGGAAGGACAGAGTGGATGGTAAGGGATGTGGTGTTGCTCTGTTATTTAAGGATGACATCCGGGCAATAGGAAGGGATGACATTGGTGCTATGGAGGATAAGGTTGAATCCATTTGGGTGAAAATCAGGAATAGTAAGGCGAAAAAGTCACTGATAGGAGTAGTCTATCGGCCACCAAATAGTAACGTTTTGGTGGGGCAGCCAATAAACAAAGAAATAACTGATGCATGTAGAAATGGTACAGCAGTTATCATGGGGGATTTTAATCTACATGTCGATTGGTTTAACCAGGTCGGTCAAGGCAACCTTGAGGAGGAGTTTATAGAATGTATCCGCGATAGTTTCCTAGAACAGTATGTAATGGAACCTACGAGGGAACAAGCGGTCCTAGATCTTGTCCTGTGCAATGAGACAGGATTGATTCATGATCTCATAGTTAGGGATCCTCTCGGAAGGAGCGATCACAATATGGTGGAATTTAAAATACAGATGGAGGGTGAGAAAGTAAAATCAAATACTAGTGTTTTGTGTTTAAACAAAGGAGATTACAAGGGGATGAGAGAAGAACTAGCTAAGGTAGACTGGGAGCAAAGACTTTATGGTGGAACAGTTGAGGAACAGTGGAGAACCTTCCAAGCGATTTTTCACAGTGCTCAGCAATGGTTTATACCAACAAAAAGGAAGGACGGAAGAAAGAGGGAAAATCGACCATGGATATCTAAGGAAATAAGGGAGAGTATCAAATTGAAGGAAAAAGCATATAAAGTGGCAAAGATTGCTGGGAGATTAGAGGACTGGGAAATCTTTAGGGGGCAACAGAAAGCTACTTAAAAAGCCATAAAGAAGAGTAAGATAGAGTATGAGAGTAAACTTGCTCAGAATATAAAAACAGACAGTAAAAGTTTTTACAAATATATAAGACAAAAAAGAGTGACTAAGGTAAATATTGGTCCTTTAGAGGATGAGAAGGGAGTTTTAATAATGGGAAATGAGGAAATGGCTGAGGAACTGAACAGGTTTTTTGGGTCGGTCTTCACAGTGGAAGACACAAATAACATGCCAGCGACTGATAGAAATGAGGCTATGGCACGTGAGGACCTTGAGATGATTGTTATCACTAAGGAGGTAGTGATGGGCAAGCTAATGGGGCTAAAGGTAGACAAGTCTCCTGGCCCTGATGGAATGCATCCCAGAGTGCTAAAAGAGATGGCTAAGGAAATTGCAGATGCACTAGTGATAATTTACCGAAATTCACTAGACTCTGGGGTGGTCCCGGTGGATTGGAAATTAGCAAACGTGACGCCACTGTTTAAAAAGGAGGTAGACAGAAAGCAGGAAATTATAGGCCAATGAGCTTAACTTCGGTAGTAGGGAAGATGCTGGAATCTATCATCAAGGAAGAAATTGCGAGGCATCTGGATAGAAATTGTCCCATTGGGCAGACGCAGCATGGGTTCGTAAAGGGCAGGTCATGCCTAACTAATTTAGTGGAATTTTTTGAGGACATTACCAGTGCAGTAGATAACGGGGAGCCGATGGATGTGGTATATCTGGATTTCCAGAAAGCCTTTGACAAGGCGCCACACAAAAGGTTGCTGCAAAAGCTAAAGATGCATGGCATTAAGGGTAAAGTAGTAGCATGGATAGAGGATTGGTTAATTAATAGAAAGCAAAGAGTTGGGATAAATGGGTGTTTCTCTGGTTGGCAATCAGTAGCTAGTGGTGTCCCTCAGGGATCCGTGTTGGGCCCACAATTGTTCACAATTTACATAGATGATTTGGAGTTGGGGACCAAGGGCAATGTGTCCAAGTTTGCAGATGACACTAAGATGAGTGGTAAAGCGAAAAGTGCAGAGGATACTGGAAGTCTGCAGAGGGATTTGGATAGGTTAAGTGAATGGGCTAGGGTCTGGCAGATGGAATACAATGTTGACAAATGTGAGGTTCTCCATTTTGGTAGGAATAACAGCAAACGGGATTATTATTTCAATGATAAAATATTAAAGCATGCCGCTGTTCAGAGAGACTTGGGTGTGCTAGTGCATGAGTCACAGAAGGTTGGTTTACAAGTGCAACAGGTGATTAAGAAGGCAAATGGAATTTTGTCCTTCATTGCTATAGGGATGGAGTTTAAGACTAGGGAGGTTATGTTGCAATTGTATAAGGTGTTAGTGCGGCCACACCTGGAGTATTGTGTTCAGTTTTGGTCTCCTTACTTGAGAAAGGACGTACTGGCGCTGGAGGGTGTGCAGAGGAGATTCACTAGGTTAATCCCAGATCTGAAGGGGTTGGATTATGAGGAGAGGTTGAGTAGACTGGGACTGTATTCATTGGAATTTAGAAGGATGAGGGGGGATCTTATAGAAACATTTAAAGTTATGAAGGGAATAGATAGGATAGATGCGGGCAGGTTGTTTCCACTGGCGGGTGACAGCAGAACTAGGGGACATAGCCTTAAAATAACGGGAAGTAGATTTAGGACTGAGTTTAGGAGGAACTTCTTCACCCAAAGGGTTGTGAATCTATGGAATTCCTTGCCCAGTGAAGCAGTTGAGGCTCCTTCATTACATGTTTTTAAGGTAAAGATAGATAGTTTTTTGAAGAATAAAGGGATTAAGGGTTATGGTGTTCGGGCTGGAAAGTGGAGCTGAGTCCACAAAAGATCAGCCATGATCTAATTGAATGGCGGAGCAGGCTCGAGAGGCCAGATGGCCTACTCCTGCTCCTAGTTCTTATGTTTTTATGTTCTTATAATATGACATATGCTTTCCACCTCCACCTCGTCAAGATCATTCAATATCTCCAAAAGTTCAGACAATTCACCACTCATCCAGCTAAACCTCGGGTGGAATTATTTCAGTTCGGTCAATCAGACCCATTCCAGGTGGCAGCCATGTAAATCACATATGAACCACGCTCAACGTATTTTCATCCTCTCTCAAATGAGGAGAGCAGAACAGCACACAATAATCCAGATATGATCACGTCAGTGCCCTTTTTTACCTGGCACAGACTATTCTTATATTTATGTTCAATTCCTCTCAAAATACAGTGTCGTATTCAATTAACTGTCTTAATCATTGCTGTCCCTGCCTAGTAATGTTGTGCGGGTCATATACTAGATCACCTAGCTACCACTGAATCTCGAAATTCCGAAGGTGTTCCTCATTCTAGCTAAGCTTTCTTCCTGCCAACGTGAATAACTTTACATTTTCCCATATTATACTCTATCTGCTGGATTGTTTCCATTCCTTCACCCTATTTAAATCCACGTACAACCTCCGTTCATTCTCTTCACAGCATACTTTCTGATCTATTGTTGTATCATCAGAAACAAAATCGACCATGCCTTCACACCCGTCATTGACTCAATTCTTTACGTTCGGCAAATACAAAATAAATAATTTTTATGCGTAGTCTATATTCTACTGTGTAGCCAAATTTATATCCATGCTAATATGTTGCCCCTACATATTGAAACCGTATTTTAGGCAATAACTTTCATTATAATACGTCATAAAAAGATTTCTGCAAATCCAAATACTCGAGTTAACCAGAGCGCGTGTTACTCCTCCCAATATTATATTGGCATAATATGATTTTCCTTCCAGAAAAACATCCGGACTCTTCCTGGTTTTAAATATGTTTAAGAGAGATGTGGATACGTTCTTAGTAACCAAGAGGGTGGTATGTTATCTGGTATAAATGGGATGCAGATTTAAAGTTACCAGCAAATCAGACATGATTTTATTAAATGATGGAGCAGGCTCGCGGGGTTGAACGAACTACTCCAGTTATGTTTCACAATGTTTGTGTGTTCGTATAGTCGATTAACTTGAGTGCTTCTAAGTGCCCAGCAACAGCCTATTCAATCAAACATTCTGAGTGTTTCCACACGTCAAGGTAATTCGCCTATTTTTTCCTGTTTACTTTCTCCCTCTTTTCTTGAAAAGACAAAGAATATTTTCAATTTTACTGTGTGAAGGAATCATTCCAGACTTTCACGAATTGCGGAATATTAACACCATCACCTCTACCAGCATATTAGCCAACTCCCCTGAGGCACTAGGATGACGTCCATGAGGAGAAGTCAGTCATCAACTCCAACAGCTTGTTCGGTCCAGTTTCCCTGAAGAACGCAAGTTACCAAGTTCGTCGTCTTTACCGCCACTTGATCTACAAATATTATTTAAATTATTTTACAGCCTGTATACTGAAGATAGAAACAACATATCTGCTCATTTAATCTGACATTAACTTATTATCTACTCTCGCGGACCACTTTACGTACACTGTTCATTTGTTTTTAAATGCTCATACAAAATCTTGGTATCCGTTTTAAAATTTCAATTTCGAGCTGGGCTTCTCACATTCTCTAATTTATTTATCGTTTGAAACATGTTTGTTATTGTCCATCGTGTGTTATATTCTGACCATGTATCTCAACAGCGCCTCATATTTGCACAGCTACTTGCATTTTTAAAAAAATTTGATTGTTTCCGTAACTTATTATTTTAACCACGTTTGATGGAGCATCCTTTTAAAATTGTTTTCTACACAGGGGGATATAACCGCTGTGAGCATTCTGAAATGTCATCTTGAAGATCTGTCCTGTTTCTCTGATGAACTATCATCGAAACCCATTTCCAGGTTGCCCTTGTTCAATATTAACAACCGGGTCTTAACTCCATTCTTTTCCATGTCAGTCTGGAAGTAAAAAGATCAAACATACAGTAAGTGCGGTTACCCAGTGGTGTCTTCACTCTGAGGTCATTAATTAGCATTTTAACATTATGCAATAACAAGTCTAACACAACCTGTTTCATGGGTGGCTCCAGAACGTGATGGTATGATAAGCTGTCTCGTAAACATTCTATGGACGCCTCAATTCGCCTGCAACTGTCAATCGGATATTTTCACTTATATTGAGATTAAAATCACCCATGATTCCGAACGTGAGTTTATCACGACATCCATTATTTGATTTCTGATGAGTTGGCTTACATTGATGGTGACAATTAGATAGGCTGTAAATCATTTTCACCAATAAAGCCTTTCCCATACTATTCCTTACCTCCAACCAAACAGATTCCACATCCCATTCACAAGAACCAAGTACATCTCCAATTATTACAACAATGTCTTACTCGCTCCGGAGTGCTACATCCCAACCAGCAGCAACATTTCTGTAATGTCAATCAGATTATGTGGATTTATTTATATGTGTACCACTTAATTTGATTTGAGTGCTACACGCAACCAGATGCAGAGTCTCTAATTTTGCTTTTGTTTCTTTCCGTCTAGACTTGCCAATTCGCGGTTTTCTGAGCTTTTTTCGTCCTGCCCATTCCTGATATTATATGCCCCTCATTACCGATTTTACTATTAGGGTATTGGAACTTAAATCGACCACTTAATTTTATACAATTGTATATAAATATTCTGTTGGTCACTCAAGTCATGTTACCCGTAATCTTTCCTTTGTTGAGCCAGATGTAGGTTTTTTTAATTCCAGTTATTGGTCCCCCAACCCCACGTATTTAGTTTAATGACTTTCAAGTTTCCTTGTTGTGCAATTTGAATGTGCGCACGTCCCATGTAACCATTCATCTCGCACGTTCCCCAGTAACGGTGCCAGTGGCCCACGTACAGGATCATGCTTATTTCCACACCAGACTTTGAACTAATCATTTATCTCTCGAAACTTATTTGGCCTATGTCAATTTGTATCTGGCTGGGTTAAAGATTCAGCGATCATTACCTTTGAGATTATGCTTCCGAATTCAGTACCTAACTTCACACACTTGCTAGCAGGACCCATTTTGAATACTGCCTATGTAATTAGTACTGCCACAAACCACACGACTAGATTACTTTCTTCAAAATTGATGCGTCTCTTTAACCCTGAGCAGATGCACTAATTCCTGAAAACAGGCAAAACTGACAACACTGCTTTCTCTAGTCTCTCTCCATTCTGCACAGACGAGCGTCTATCGCCCCTCACTGCAATACCCCCTTCTACCAAAACACTGCGCAGGGCCGGCACTGATGTCCTGGGTGGGGTGGGGATTATCTGCTGGAGCGGTTGGGACGGTTTCATCTAAGATGGCAGGAGCATGGGAAACTATGTAAGGAGTCAGAGAAGGAGGAAAGAGGCAGAAAGGCGAATAAGAAAAGTGATAGGTAGAGAAATCAATCGGCCATATTAAGTCAGAAATAGGAAAGGAGCAGTCACCTTGTTGGGAGTTTTCAATAGGCCCCCCAATAGCAGGAGAGATGTGGAGGAACAGATTGGGAAAAAGATTTTGGAAAGGTGCAGAAGTCACAGGGTCGTAGTCATGGTTGACTTTAACTTCCAGAATAATGAGTGGAAACGCTTTAGATCAAATGGTTTGGATGGGCTTGTGTTTGTGCAGTGCGTGTTGCGTCTTTTCGTCCGACGTCACTTCGTCCAACGACACTTCGTCCACGTCTTTTGGTCCAACGTCTTTTTGTCTGCACGTCTTTTCGTCCTACATCTTTTTGTCCAATTATCCAATTACAAATAAACTCCGTATAATATCCAGGTATAATATCTTCAATGAGAATTTAATTGATAAAATGCAAGTACAATACAGCAAGTAAATCTAAAAGTTTACTATGAGAATTTAATTGATAAAATGCAAGTAGAATACAGCAAAATTTGAAAAATGCAGTTAAAAAATCTAAAAGTTTACTAATTACTTAAAATTCCCGAAAGATATCATATCACTTAGAAAATACAGTTGGAAAATGTAGTTAAAAAATCTAAAAGATTACTAATTACTTAAAATTGATGCAAATTGCATGCAACATTCCTCAAAAAATCAATTTTTGTTGTAGAATCATATTCAACGACCAATCTTTTGAGGCGTTCAGTTATTTTCTTATATCGCGTACATGAAGTCGACTGATCTCCCTGAAGAATTTGAGCCTTTTTGCCTATTATGAACCCTTCCTAGTCCTTCTTTCAGAGTTTTGATTAACCTCCAAATATTCAAATGAGCTCCACCCGCCGAACGCTTTATCGCAGAATGAAACCCCGCAGCAGCATTATTTGTTCTCGGTAGGTCTTGTAGAACACGCTGATTAACATTCCATACAGCTGTCGGGAATGTAGGTGGTTCTCTCCTTCGTCTAGCACCACGTCCTCTCATAAGTCGAAGTAAACGATGAATTCAGCAGGTATTTCTTCATCGTCTATCAAATCTTCATAAGCCTCTTCGACATCTTCAACGGGGAGGAAAGCTAATGCTGAAAAACATCGTATTTTAATTCAGAGTCTGTATTGTATTTTTCTTTGAGGCCTAAATCTGTAATTTTTTGAAACACTGATTGGCTCAAATGAAACAAACATGCCACGACAGATGAATTAAGGAATGATGAATTAATTGCCTTGTGAACTGCAACTTCGAAATCTGCCATGATATCAATCGGATCTGCATTAGGTTGCATAATTTTCAATTGGTCAAAAAATAATTCGTATGTCTGCTTTCTTTTATTCGGCAGTAATGCAAAGACCCGTGGAAAACTGCTACCGTTAACTAGTACATGAATGCAGAACAGTTGAAACCACTGTTGTGGCACAATCTTGAGTGTTCCATCACATGCCCAATGACGATATGATGCTAAATCCTGAAGAGCACTTTTGATGCGAATACTAGTAAGCGCTGTTGATCCTCGGCGCCCGAATCGTATCTCAGAAACTGTTCGCCATTGTCAAGTTTACAATATTCGTCAGGTATTTCAAAACCGTGTCTAGCCGCTGGATTAGCGGGAAATCCAGATTTTTTTTGTCGGCACCTTTGAATAGTCCTTGAGACGACGGGCAACCTAGGAAGTTGAGAGCAGATATTTTCTGATAGCTGCGTAAACTTGGCTGCTAGAATGCTACGCGAACTTGCTGCTATGTTTTCCACTGCTTCATGCTTTATTTCTGCAACTGCTTTTCTAGCATTTAACGAATCAACATCAGCTGGATGAAGGTGCTCATTAGAAAAATAAATAATTTTTGGCTCATTGTTTTCCGTTACCTTGTGAATCCGCACTGAACACAGCCTTCTTTTCTCACTTCTCCAGTATTCTTTTCCTAGGTTTGTACTGCTTGAATGAAAATCGTAGATGTAGTTACTTTCATCAGCTACCTTCCTTTTGCTCTTCATTGACACAATGAACTTTGCCATTTCGGGATGGGCGAATTAAGAAAGAGAATGATAATATCTATCCTTTAACGAGGCTCGTTAAAGGAAAGAGAACGATAATAACTATCCTTTAACAAGGCTCGTTAAAGGAAAGAGACCGGTAATAAAAATCCTTTATTACATATTATACCTTGCTATGTGCATTAGAGAAGATATAATACCTTGATTTCGATTTACAAAAAGTCAAGTTACAAAAAGTCTTTGACAAAAAAAATAATCGGACAAAAAAACGTAACAAGTCACAAAAAGTCTTTGACGAAAAAAATAATCGGACAAAAAGACGCAGGACCAAAAGACGTGCGGACAAAAAGACGTTGGACCAAAAGACGTGGACGAAGTGTCGTTGGACGAAATGACGTCGGACGAAAAGACATAGCACCTGTGCCATGTGTCCAGGACGCTTTTCTAGCACAGTATGTCGATTGTCCGACCAGAGGGGAGGGGCCATATTGAATTTGGTACTTGTGAATGAACCAGGGCAAGTGATAGATTTGTTAGGCGGGAGCATTTTGGCGATAGTGACCACAATTCTCTGACTTACACTTTAGTAATGGAGAGTGATAGGTGCTTGCAAAAGGGCAAGGTTTACAATTGGGGGAGGGGTAAATACGATGCTGTCCAACAAGAACTGAAGTGCATATGTTGGGAACATAGCCTGTCAGGGAAGGACACAATTGAAATGCGGAACTTGTTCATGGAACAGATACTATGTGTCTTTGATATGTACGTCCCTGTCAAGCAGGGAAGTGATGGTCGAGTGAGGAAACCATGGTTGACAAGAGAGGTTAAATGTCTTGTTAAAAGGAAGAAGGATACTTTTGTAAGGCTGCGGAAACAAGATTCAGACAGGACGCTGGAGGGATACAAGGTAGCCAGGAGGGAACTGAAGAAAGGGATTAGGAGTGCTAAGAGAGGGCATGAAAAATCTTTGGCGGGTAAGATCAAGGAAAACCCCAAGGCCTTTTACACATATGTGAGAAATATGAGAAGGACAAGAGCGAGGGTAGGTCCGATCAAGGACAATAGCGGGAGATTGTGTATTGAGTCTTAAGAGATAGGAGAGGTCTTGAACGAGTAATTTTCTTCAGTATTTACAAATGAGAGGGGCCATATGGTTGGAGAGGGCAATGTGAAATAGACTGGTAAGCTTGAAGAGATACTTTTTAGGAAGGAAAATGTGTTGTGCATTTTGAAAAATTTGAGGATAGACAAGTCCCCCGTGCCTGACGGGATAGAACATATAACATAGAACAGTACAGCACAGAACAGGCCCTTCGGCCCTCGATGTTGTGCCGAGCAATGATCACCCTACTCAAGCCAACGTAACCACCCTATACCAGTAACCTTACTTTTTAGGACACTACGGGCAATTTAGCATGGCCAATCCACCTAACCCGCACATCTTTGGACTGTGAGAGGAAACCGGAGCACCCGGAGGAAACCCACGCACACACGGGGAGGATGTGCAGACTCCACACAGACAGTGACCCAGCCAGGAATCGAACCTGGGACCCTGGAGCTGTGAAGCATTTATGCTAACCACCATGCTACCGTGCTACCCAAATATATCCTAGAATTCTATGGAAAGCAAGAGATGAAATTGCAGAGCCGTTGGCAATGACCTTTTCGTCCTCACTGTCAACAGGGGTGGTATCAGGGTATTGGAGAGTGGCGAATGTTGTGCCGCTGTTCAAAAAAGCGAATGGGGATAACCCTGGGAATAACAGGACAGTTAGACTTACTTCAGTGGTAGGCAAAGTAATGGAAAGTGTACTGAGGGATAGGATTTCTGAGCATGTGGAATGATACTGCTTGATTATGGATAGTCAGCACGGATTTGTGAAGGGTAGGTCTTGCCTCACAAGTCTTATTGAATTCTTGAAGGAGGTTACCAAGCACGTGGATGAAGGTAAAGTAGTGGATGCAGTGTACATGTATTCTATTAAGGCACTTCATAAGGTTCCCCATGGTAGGCTTATGCATGTGAGGAGGCATGTGATAGTGGGAAATTTGGCTTGTTGGATAACGAACTGGCTAACCGATAGAAGTCAGAGAGTGATGGTGGATGGCAAATATTCAGCCTGGAGCCTAGTTACCACTGGCGTACTGCAGGGATCATTTCTGGGTTCTCTGCTGCTTGTGATTTTCATTAATTACTGAGATGAGGGAGTTGAAGGGTGGGTCAGTAAATTAGAGACAATGCGAAGATTGGTGGTGTTGTGGATAGTGAGAAGGGCTGTTGTCGGCTGCAAAGAGACATAGATAGGATACAGTGCTAGGCTAAGAAGTGGCAGATGGAGTTTAACGCTGAAAAGTGTGAGATTGTCCATTTTGGAAGGACAAATATAAATGCGGAATACAGGGTTAACGGTAGGTTTCTTGGCAATGTGGTGGAGCAGAGAGATCTTGGGGTCTATTTTCGTAGATCTTTGAAAGTTGCCACTCAAGTAGATAGAGCTGTGAAGAAGGCCTGTAGTGTGCTAGCGTTCATTAGCAGAAGGATCGAATTTAAGAGCCGTCAGGTGATGATGCAGCTGTACAAAACCTTGGTAAGGCCACATTTGGAGGACTGTGTGAATTTCTAGTCGCCTCGTTTTAGGAAGGCTGTGGAAGCTTTGTAAAAGGTGGAAAGGAGATTTACCAGAATGTTGCCTGGAATGGAGAGTGGGTCTTACGAGGAAAGGTTGAGGGTGCGTGGCCTTTTCTCATTAGAACAGAGAAGGGTGAGGTGCGACTTAATAGAGGTTGCAAAGATGATCAGGGGAATAGATAGAGTCAACAGTCAGATACTTTTTCCTCGGGCTGAACAAACCATTACAATGGGACATAGATTTAAAGTGAATGGTGGAAGTTATAGGGAGGATGTCAGAGGTAGGTTCTTTACCCAGAGTGTAGTGGGGGCATGGAATGCACTGCCTGTGGAAGTAGTTGAGTCAGAAACATTAGGAACCTTCAAGCGGCTATTAGATAGGTACATGGATTATGGTAGAATTATCGGGTGTAGATTAATTTGTTCTTAATCTAGGGCAAAATTTGGGCACAGCACCGTGGGCCGAAGGGCCCGTTCTGTGCTGTATTATTCTATGTTCTGTGTTCGATATTGAAAGAGGACCACAGTGAAAAATATTGGGAGTGGGACAACTAATTTTAAAATGACAAGGTAACAGTTGTGTGCTTCAACGTGCAGAGCATTAGAATAAAATGGATCAACTAATCCCGCAAAAAGAGATAAACTGATGTAGTATAATCGAAAAAAATGAAAATTGAAAATTGATAAATTGAAATTGAAATTGAAATTGAAAATTGCTTATTGTCACGAGTAGGCTTCAATGAAGTTACTGTGAAAAGCCCCTCGTCGCCACATTCCGGCACCTGCCCGGGTAGGCTGGTATGGGAATATAATCGGGATTACAATAATAATAAGCTTTATTGTCACAAGTAGCCTTACATTAACACTGCAATGACGTTATTGTGAAAAGCCCCTCGTTGTCACATTCTGGCGCCTGTTCTGGTACACAAATCAAAAATTCAGAAAGTCCAAATTACCTAACAGCACACCTTTCGTGACTTGTGCGATGAAACCAGAACTCCCGGAGGAAACCCACGCAGACACGGAGAGAATGTGCAGACGCTGTGATCGAGGTTACCAAGAAATAGCTGCAGTGTGACCAGGGATGGGAACTGAATGTACAGGGTTATCCAGTATTTAGGAAGGATTAACAAACTGAATAACGCGGTGGAGTGGCAGAGCTGGTGAAAAAGGAAGTTAACACAATAGTGAGGGTTGATACGACAATGTCGAATCTGTATGTGTGCATCTGAGAAACTCCAAGTGGCAAAACTCGTAAATCGTCGTTGCATAGAGAACTCCAAACTTTAGTGGTGGTGTTGAGAATGGCATTAAACAGGAAATTTGCAATAAAGGAACATCAGTCATTTTGGGTGACTTGGTCGGCATATATATTGGGCAAATTAATTTAACCACAATAGCATAGAGGAGACATTCCTGAAATGTATATGGGGTGGTTTTCTGGACGATTCCATTGAGGAACCAATTGGAGAACAGGTCATTCTAGACTGGGTACTCTGTAATGAGAACAGAATAATTGGTAATCTCTTTGTGTTAGGCCCCTTCGGGATGAGTGACAATAATATGTTAGAATGTTTCATCAATATGGAGAGAAGTAGTTGATTCTGAGGCTAGGGTCCTGAATCGTAAGAAATGAAAAAGTGATGATATGAGGCGTGAGTTGGCTATGATCGCTTGGGACACATTCTTAAAGTGATGACAGTAGATATGCAATAGCAAGCATTCAAGGAGTGCATGGGGAGGCTGCAACCGTTGTTGATTCCTGTCTGTCACAAAACTAAAATGGGAAGTGGCCAAACCATGACCATCAATGAAATTAGTGATAGTATGCGGTCCAAGGAAGAAGGATACAAATTGGCCCAGAAAAATAACTTGGAGTAGTTTAGAATTCAGCACAGAAGGACCAGGGGATTGATAAGGAAGAGGAAAATACCGTAGGAGAGTAAGCTTGCAGATAACATTAAATCTGACTGTAAATTTAAGTAAGTACTTGAAGAGATAAAGATCGGTTAAGACAAATGTCGGAAACAGATAATTGTATTATGGGAGCAAAGAAATTGCTGAGCAACTTAATACATAGTTTGGATCTCTCTTTACAAATGAAGGCAGACATGAGATACCGGAAATGTTGGGGAACGCAGGGTGCAGTGAGCGAGAGAAACTGAAGAAGCTCAATATTAGTAGAGAGCTTGTGTCGAGGTAATTTATGTGTTTGGAGGCTGGTAAATCGCCAGGACCTGATAATCTACACCCCTGAGAGCTTAACGAAGGGCTCCGGACATAGAGCAAGCAATAGTGGTCATATTCCAGCATTCTCTAGTGTCATGAGAGAGTACCTTTAAGAAATGGGTGTTTATAAATGGGTGTGTATATAATTATCTGTAGTGAGAGTACCTTTAAGAAATGGGTGTTTCTTGCTGCAGTGATGGCGGAGAGGGGGTTGAGGGCTTATTGTCACGATTATCCAGAGGATTGGGATAAAGGAATTCTGTTCGTACTGTTTGCAATTAGGCATGCACCTAATGAGTCAACCAAATTTAGTCCTTTTGAATTAATTATTGGTAAGAGAACCACTTAAATTGATTATGGAAAAATTGGTGAGTGAGAAATTGGAAATTACATTATTGGATTACGTGTCAAATTTTAGGGAACGGTTAAACAGAGCAGGTAAATTGGTTAGAGAGCATTCAAAAGTTGTACAAAATGTGATGAAACTGGTAGTGGACAAGAAATCCAAAGTTCGTAGTTTGCCAGTGGAGATAACGTTTTAGTGTTCTTACCAGTGGTAGGTGGGCCTTTAAAAGCTGCGGAAACAAGATTCAGACAGGACGCTGGAGGGATACAAGGTAGCCAGGAGGGAACTGAAGAAAGGGATTAGGAGTGCTAAGAGAGGGCATGAAAAATCTTTGGCGGGTAAGATCAAGGAAAACCCCAAGGCCTTTTACACATATGTGAGAAATATGAGAAGGACAAGAGCGAGGGTAGGTCCGATCAAGGACAATAGCGGGAGATTGTGTATTGAGTCTTAAGAGATAGGAGAGGTCTTGAACGAGTAATTTTCTTCAGTATTTCCAAATGAGAGGGGCCATATGGTTGGAGAGGACAATGTGAAATAGACTGGTAAGCTTGAAGAGATACTTGTTAGGAAGGAAAATGTGTTGTGCATTTTGAAAAATTTGAGGATAGACAAGTCCCCCGTGCCTGACGGGATAGAACATATAACATAGAACAGTACAGCACAGAACAGGCCCTTCGGCCCTCAATGTTGTGCCGAGCAATGATCACCCTACTCAAGCCAACGTATCCACCCTATACCAGTAACCTTACTTTTTAGGACACTACGGGCAATTTAGCATGGCCAATCCACCTAACCCGCACATCTTTGGACTGTGAGAGGAAACCGGAGCACCCGGAGGAAACCCACGCACACACGGGGAGGATGTGCAGACTCCACACAGACAGTGACCCAGCCAGGAATCGAACCTGGGACCCTGGAGCTGTGAAGCATTTATGCTAACCACCATGCTACCGTGCTACCCAAATATATCCTAGAATTCTATGGAAAGCAAGAGATGAAATTGCAGAGCCGTTGGCAATGACCTTTTCGTCCTCACTGTCAACAGGGGTGGTACCAGGGTATTGGAGAGTGGCGAATGTTGTGCCGCTGTTCAAAAAAGCGAATGGGGATAACCCTGGGAATAACAGGACAGTTAGACTTACTTCAGTGGTAGGCAAAGTAATGGAAAGTGTACTGAGGGATAGGATTTCTGAGCATCTGGAATGATACTGCTTGATTATGGATAGTCAGCACGGATTTGTGAAGGGTAGGTCTTGCCTCACAAGTCTTATTGAATTCTTGAAGGAGGTTACCAAGCACGTGGATGAAGGTAAAGTAGTGGATGCAGTGTACATGTATTCTATTAAGGCACTTCATAAGGTTCCCCATGGTAGGCTTATGCATGTGAGGAGGCATGTGATAGTGGGAAATTTGGCTTGTTGGATAACGAACTGGCTAACTGATAGAAGTCAGAGAGTGATGGTGGATGGCAAATATTCAGCCTGGAGCCTAGTTACCACTGGCATACTGCAGGGATCATTTCTGGGTTCTCTGCTGCTTGTGATTTTCATTAATTACTGAGATGAGGGAGTTGAAGGGTGGGCCAGTAAATTAGAGACAATGCAAAGATTGGTGGTGTTGTGGATAGTGAGAAGGGCTGTTGTCGGCTGCAAAGAGACATAGATAGGATACAGTGCTAGGCTAAGAAGTGGCAGATGGAGTTTAACGCTGAAAAGTGTGAGATTGTCCATTTTGGAAGGACAAATATAAATGCGGAATACAGGGTTAACGGTAGGTTTCTTGGCAATGTGGTGGAGCAGAGAGATCTTGGGGTCTATTTTCGTAGATCTTTGAAAGTTGCCACTCAAGTAGATAGAGCTGTGAAGAAGGCCTGTAGTGTGCTAGCGTTCATTAGCAGAAGGATCGAATTTAAGAGCCGTCAGGTGATGATGCAGCTGTACAAAACCTTGGTAAGGCCACATTTGGAGGACTGTGTGAATTTCTAGTCGCCTCGTTTTAGGAAGGCTGTGGAAGCTTTGTAAAAGGTGGAAAGGAGATTTACCAGAATGTTGCCTGGAATGGAGAGTGGGTCTTACGAGGAAAGGTTGAGGGTGCGTGGCCTTTTCTCATTAGAACAGAGAAGGGTGAGGTGCGACTTAATAGAGGTTGCAAAGATGATCAGGGGAATAGATAGAGTCAACAGTCAGATACTTTTTCCTCGGGCTGAACAAACCATTACAATGGGACATAGATTTAAAGTGAATGGTGGAAGTTATAGGGAGGATGTCAGAGGTAGGTTCTTTACCCAGAGTGTAGTGGGGGCATGGAATGCACTGCCTGTGGAAGTAGTTGAGTCAGAAACATTAGGAACCTTCAAGCGGCTATTAGATAGGTACATGGATTATGGTAGAATTATCGGGTGTAGATTAATTTGTTCTTAATCTAGGGCAAAATTTGGGCACAGCACCGTGGGCCGAAGGGCCCGTTCTGTGCTGTATTATTCTATGTTCTGTGTTCGATATTGAAAGAGGACCACAGTGAAAAATATTGGGAGTGGGACAACTAATTTTAAAATGACAAGGTAACAGTTGTGTGCTTCAACGTGCAGAGCATTAGAATAAAATGGATCAACTAATCCCGCAAAAAGAGATAAACTGATGTAGTATAATCGAAAAAAATGAAAATTGAAAATTGATAAATTGAAATTGAAATTGAAATTGAAAATTGCTTATTGTCACGAGTAGGCTTCAATGAAGTTACTGTGAAAAGCCCCTCGTCGCCACATTCCGGCACCTGTCCGGGTAGGCTGGTATGGGAATATAATCGGGATTACAATAATAATAAGCTTTATTGTCACAAGTAGCCTTACATTAACACTGCAATGACGTTATTGTGAAAAGCCCCTCGTTGTCACATTCTGGCGCCTGTTCTGGTACACAAATCAAAAATTCAGAAAGTCCAAATTACCTAACAGCACACCTTTCGTGACTTGTGCGATGAAACCAGAACTCCCGGAGGAAACCCACGCAGACACGGAGAGAATGTGCAGACGCTGTGATCGAGGTTACCAAGAAATAGCTGCAGTGTGACCAGGGATGGGAACTGAATGTACAGGGTTATCCAGTATTTAGGAAGGATTAACAAACTGAATAACGCGGTGGAGTGGCAGAGCTGGTGAAAAAGGAAGTTAACACAATAGTGAGGGTTGATACGACAATGTCGAATCTGTATGTGTGCATCTGAGAAACGCCAAGTGGCAAAACTCGTAAATCGTCATTGCATAGAGAACTCCAAACTTTAGTGGTGGTGTTGAGAATGGCATTAAACAGGAAATTTGCAATAAAGGAACATCAGTCATTTTGGGTGACTTGGTCGGCATATATATTGGGCAAATTAATTTAACCACAATAGCATAGAGGAGACATTCCTGAAATGTATATGGGGTGGTTTTCTGGACGAATCCATTGAGGAACCAATTGGAGAACAGGTCATTCTAGACTGGGTACTCTGTAATGAGAACAGAATAATTGGTAATCTCTTTGTGTTAGGCCCCTTCGGGATGAGTGACAACAATATGTTAGAATGTTTCATCAATATGGAGAGAAGTAGTTGATTCTGAGGCTAGGGTCCTGAATCGTAAGAAATGAAAAAGTGATGATATGAGGCGTGAGTTGGCTATGATCGCTTGGGACACATTCTTAAAGTGATGACAGTAGATATGCAATAGCAAGCATTCAAGGAGTGCATGGGGAGGCTGCAACCGTTGTTGATTCCTGTCTGTCACAAAACTAAAATGGGAAGTGGCCAAACCATGACCATCAATGAAATTAGTGATAGTATGCGGTCCAAGGAAGAAGGATACAAATTGGCCCAGAAAAATAACTTGGAGTAGTTTAGAATTCAGCACAGAAGGACCAGGGGATTGATAAGGAAGAGGAAAATACCGTAGGAGAGTAAGCTTGCAGATAACATTAAATCTGACTGTAAATTTAAGTAAGTACTTGAAGAGATAAAGATCGGTTAAGACAAATGTCGGAAACAGATAATTGTATTATGGGAGCAAAGAAATTGCTGAGCAACTTAATACATAGTTTGGATCTCTCTTTACAAATGAAGGCAGACATGAGATACCGGAAATGTTGGGGAACGCAGGGTGCAGTGAGCGAGAGAAACTGAAGAAGCTCAATATTAGTAGAGAGCTTGTGTTGAGGTAATTTATGTGTTTGGAGGCTGGTAAATCGCCAGGACCTGATAATCTACACCCCTGAGAGCTTAACGAAGGGCTCCAGACATAGAGCAAGCAATATTGGTCATATTCCAGCATTCTCTAGTGTCATGAGAGAGTACCTTTAAGAAATGGGTGTTTATAAATGGGTGTGTATATAATTATCTGTAGTGAGAGTACCTTTAAGAAATGGGTGTTTCTTGCTGCAGTGATGGCGGAGAGGGGGTTGAGGGTTTATAGTCACGATTATCCAGAGGATTGGGATAAAGGAATTCTGTTCGTACTGTTTGCAATTAGGCATGCACCTAATGAGTCAACCAAATTTAGTCCTTTTGAATTAATTATTGGTAAGAGAACCACTTAAATTGATTATGGAAAAATTGGTGAGTGAGAAATTGGAAATTACATTATTGGATTACGTGTCAAATTTTAGGGAACGGTTAAACAGAGCAGGTAAATTGGTTAGAGAGCATTCAAAAGTTGTACAAAATGTGATGAAACTGGTAGTGGACAAGAAATCCAAAGTTCGTAGTTTTGCCAGTGGAGATAACGTTTTAGTGTTCTTACCAGTGGTAGGTGGGCCTTTAAAAGCTAGGTTTTGTGGACCTTACCAGATTGAAAGGAAATTAAGTGAGGTGAATTATGTGGTAAAACACCAGATAGAAGGAAGACTCACCGAGTGTGTCATGTGCATATGCTTAAAAGGTACTTTGAAAGGGAAGCAGAGAAAAAGGAGGTTTTCATGATTCTTATTGAAAGTGACGAACCAAATCTAGATGACTGTGAATTTGACATACCTCAAATTAAATTGGAAAACGAGGATGTTCTTAAAAATTAGGACAAATTATTGATATCGCATGGGCATATTTGTGGAGATAAATTGGGAAGTACTAAAGTGACGATACATGATGTTGATGTGGGAAATGCTGTTCCAATCAAATAGCATCCATACAGACTTCACCCTTATAAATTGGCACAGGTTAATAAAGAGATTGTGAGTATGCTTACAAATGGCATAATTGAAGTGGTTTGCAGACAAAGGAGCTCACCCACAATGATATTACGTAAACCAGATGGTAACCAACGGTTGTGTGTGGACTGTAGAAAGGTCAATGCAGTTCCAAGAAGTGACTCTTATCCTACCCCACGTTTGTATGATTGCATTGAGAAAGTGGGACAATCAGCTTTTATTTCCAAACTGAATTTACGTAAAGGTTACTGGCAGGTACCTTTATCCGAACGGGCGAAGGAGATTTCAGCTTTTGTGACTCCAGATGGTATATGCCAATTCAAAGTTATGCCATTTGTCATGAAAAACGCTCCAGCCACATTTGAACGGTTAACTAACAAAGTTGTTTCCGGATTACCGAATTGTGCGGTATACATCGACGATCTGGTCATTATCAGTCAGACATGGAGAGAACATTTAATACATTTGATGGAGTTATTCAATCGACTTCAGGCGGCGGTTTTGGTGATAAACCTAGCCAAAAGTGAATTTGTAAAATACCAATTTGCTCTCCTTGGCGATACAATCGAACAGTGTCGTATGGTCACAAGGGATGTGAAACCTACAGTTATTGAGAAGTTCCCGATGCCCTGAAGACAATGTGAAACAATGCGATTTGTTGGCATGAGTGGATTTGATCGAACATTTGTGCAAAGGTTTTGTAGCCTGGTTGCTCCACGGATGGACTTGCTGAAGAAAGAACGAAAATTTCAGTGGACAGTGGACTTTCAACAGGCACTTGACTGACTGTAATCTGTGATAACCAATCCTCCTGTGTTGGAGAATTACCATCTGTGCATTTCATAAAGGATTGCGAAAAGGTGAAAAATGAAACCATCTTGAAGTTGATGGTTTATTTTTTTGGGGGCGGGGGGAGGTGTCATGTGAGCGTACCTTTAAGCAATGAGTGTTTCTAAATGGGTGTGTATGTAAATATCTGTAGTGAGAGTAGATTTAAGAAATGGGTGTTTATTACTGCAGTGATCACAGAGAGGGGGCGGAGCTGTGAGTGTCTGTCAGCTTTTTACTTTCGTTTTAGGCTGTTTGCTGCAGGGTGTGTTTTAGTATCATTTTCAGAACTGGATAGCTTCAGTCACAGTGAGAAGATGTATTAGTTTCTCTCTGTAATCTAAAGACTGTAAAACAATACTGGTGATTTAAATCTAATAACAGTAGTGACTTTAACCTGATGTGCTTCTGGTAAAAGGTGTTTTAAGTATTATGGATGTTAAAAGTTAAGCTTAAAGGATTACTTATTGTTGTATTCTTTGGGGGTTGTATTTTAATTAATGGTTGCACTGTTTGTTTTAAAAAGGTTAACTTGAATTCATAGAATACACATTGTTTTGCTTAAAAAAATACTTTTCAATTTCTGCTGTGCCACACCTGTCGAGTAGGCCGTGTGCTCCCCATACCACGATCTATTAAAAGTTGTGGGTCAGGTGAACGCCATGATACACTTTGTGGTTCTCTAAACCCTGGTCCATAACAATATACTCTGGAACATAGAACATAGAACATAGAACATAGAACATAGAACAATACAGCGCAGTACAGGCCCTTCGGCCCTCGATGTTGCACCGACATGGGAAAAAAAAAACTAAAGGCCATCTAACCTACACTATGCCCTTATCATCCATATGCTTATCCAATAAATTTTTAAATGCCCTCAATGTTGGCGAGTTCACTACTGTTGCAGGTAGGGCATTCCACGGCCTCACCACTCTTTGCGTAAAAAACCCACCTCTGACCTCTGTCCTATATCTATTACCCCTCAATTTAAGGCTATGTCCCCTCGTGCTAGCCACCTCCATCCGCGGGAGAAGGCTCTCGCTGTCCACCCTATCTAACCCTCTGATCATTTTGTATGCCTCTATTAAGTCACCTCTTAACCTTCTTCTCTCTAACGAAAACAACCTCAAGTCCATCAGCCTTTCCTCATAAGATTTTCCCTCCATACCAGGCAACATCCTAGTAAATCTCCTCTGCACCCGTTCCAAAGCTTCCACGTCCTTCCTATAATGAGGCGACCAGAACTGTACGCAATACTCCAAATGCGGCCGTACCAGAGTTTGGTACAGCTGCATCATGACCTCATGGCTCCGGAACTCAATCCCTCTACCAATAAAGGCCAACACACCATAGGCCTTCTTCACAACCCTATCAACCTGGGTGGCAACTTTCAGGGATCTATGTACATGGACACCGAGATCCCTCTGCTCATCCACACTACCAAGAATTTTACCATTAGCCAAATATTCCGCATTCCTGTTATTCTTTCCAAAGTGAATCACCTCACACTTCTCCACATTAAACTCCAATTGCCACCTCTCAGCCCAGCTCTGCAGCTTATCTATGTCCCTCTGTAACCTGCAACATCCTTCCGCACTGCCTACAACTCCACCGACTTTAGTGTCGTCTGCAAATTTACTCACCCATCCTTCTGCGCCCTCCTCTAGGTCATTTATAAAAATGACAAACAGCAACGGCCCCAGAACAGATCCTTGTGGTACGCCACTCGTAACTGAACTCCATTCTGAACATTTCCCATCAACTACCACTCTCTGTCTTCTTTCAACTAGCCAATTTCTGATCCACATCTCTAAATCACCCTCAATCCCCAGCCTCCGTATTTTCTGCAATAGCCGACCGTGGGGAACCTTATCAAACGCTTTACTGAAATCCATATACACCACATCAACTGCTCTACCCTCGTCTACCTGTTCAGTCACCTTCTCAAAGAACTCGATAAGGTTTGTGAGGCATGGCCTACCCTTCACAAAACCATGCTGACTATCCCTAATCATATTATTCCTATCTAGATGATTATAAATCGTATCTTTTATAATCCTCTCCAAGACTTTACCCACCACAGACGTTAGGCTCACCGGCCTATAGTTACCGGGGTTATCTCTACTCCACTTCTTGAACAAAGGGACCACATTTGCTATCCTCCAGTCCTCTGGCACTATTCCTGTAGCCAATGATGACCTAAAAATCAAAGCCAAAGGCTCAGAAATCTCTTCCCTGGCTTCCCAGAGAATCCTAGGATAAATCCCATCCGGCCCCGGGGACTTATCTATTTTCACCTTGTCCAGAATTGCCAACACTTCTTCCCTACGCACCTCAATGCCATCTATTCTAATAGCCTGGGTCTCAGCATTCTCCTCCTCAATATTATCTTTTTCTTGAGTGAATACTGACGAAAAGTATTCATTTAGTATCTCGCTTATCTCCTCAGCCTCCACACACAACTTCCCACCACTGTCCTTGACTGGCCCTACTCTTACCCTAGTCATTCTTTTATTCCTGACATACCTATAGAAAGCTTTTGGGTTTTCCTTGATCCTACCTGCCAAAGACTTCTCATGTCCCCTCCTTGCTCGTCTCAGCTCTCTCTTTAGATCCTTCCTCGCTTCCTTGTAACTATCAAGCGCCCCAACTGAAACTTCACGCCTCATCTTCACATAGGCCTCCTTCTTCCTCTTAACAAGAGATTCTACTTCTTTGGTAAACCACGGTTCCCTCGCTCGACCCCTTCCTCCCCTGCAGTTCTTGCAGATTGCAGGGTAGCTAATATATTTAACAAGTGAGGTAGAGAGAAACAGGAAATGATACACCAGTAATAGTAACGTCGGAATTGGGAAGAATTCTAGAATCCAGTATCAAAGATTTTATAGAAGAGCACTTCAAAAGGAATGGCAGGATCGGCGTGAGCCATAATGGATTTGTAAACGGTAAATAATGCTTGACAAATCTACTGGAAATTTTTCAGAATGTAACTCGTATCGTTGATGAGGGGGAACCAGTGGTTGTTGTTTTTTGGACTTTCAGAAGCGCTATAACAAAGTCCAACATACGAGTTTCGTGTGTAAAATTAAAACGCATGGGATTAGAGGTTGTGTATTGTGATGGATAGATAACTGATCGTCAGGAAGGGAACAAAGCGGATTAATTAAGGGGTCATTTTCAAATTGGAAGACAGGTGATTAGTGGGGTACACAGAAATAGGTGGTAGGACGCCAGCTATTCACAAATTACATATTAAGAATTTGGGTGAGGGAAAAAAATTTTATATCTCCAAATTTGCAGATGACACCAAGTTGGGTAGGAGGCTGAGCTGTGAGGAAGATGCATAGTTCCTTCATTGTAATTTGGTTAAGTTCAGTGGGTGGGCAAATAAATGGCAATTGCAATGCTTTGCACACTTTGGTCGCAAAACCGATTATGCAAACTACTATCTGACTGGATATATATTAGGAGAGTGCAATGTTCTAAGGAATCGTGGTGTCCTTGTACAGCAGTCATTGGCGATAAGCGTGCAGGTACAGCAGGTAGGAAAGAAGGTAAATGATGACCTTCAATGTGAGAGAATTCGAGTGCAGGAGCAGGGAGATATTGCTGCAGTTTTACAGGACCGTGGTGATGCCACACCTGGAATATTGTTTGAAGTTTTGCTCTCCTTATGAGGAACGATGTTGTTGCTGGAGATAGAGTGCAACACAGGTTTATCATACTGATTCCTGGGATCGCGCGACTGATGTGTGAGGAGACATTGAGTCAGTTAGGATTGTATTGGCTGGAGTTCGGAAGAATGAATGGGGGGTGGTAGTATTATAGGAACCTATACAATTTTACCAGGCCCATACAGTGTAGATGCAGGACGGATGTTCCCAATGATGGGGTGCCTAGACCCAGGATTTACACTCTGAGGATACTGGGTAGACCATTTGGGACAGTGGTGAGAAGAAACTTCTTCACCCCGATAGTGTTGATTTGATGATGATAATACGTATTATTATCGCAACTAGGCTTACATTAACAGTGCAGTGAGGTTACTGTGAAAATCCCCTAGTCATCACACTCCGGCGCCTCTTCGGGTACACAGAGGGAGAATTCAGAATGTCCAAGTTAGCCAACAGGCACGTCTTTCGGAACTTGTGGGAGGAAACCGGAGCAGCCGGATGAATCCTACGCCGATACAGGGAGAATGTGCAGACTCTGCACACATAGCAATACAAGCGGCAATCAAACCTGGAGCACGGGCACTCTGAAAGAACAGAGATAACCACTGTGCTACCGTGCTTCATCATGGATTTTTTTTTTTACCCTTCACACCATCAGTCTTACTCTCTTGAATACATGTCAGTTGTGAAGACTTGAGTATATCCCGAAGCAACTGCCACTACGCACCAGCTGTCCTTTGCTGTTGCCTTCCTGCCCACTCTTCTCGGGACAAATTTGTCCTCACTGACCTTCACTTTAGCCTTCCTGCCCACTCTTCGCAGGCCAAATTTGTCCTCATGCTGATGTAATTACCTTTGTTGACTTCCACAATTCTAGTGTGGGAATTTCTCACCCCACATACCGAATTTTGAATTCTATCATACTATATTCGCTGTTCCCACGATGATAATTAAATATGAGGTAACCAATTAATCTCTCCTCATTCCTCAATATCAAATTGAGATTAGCCTACCTCCTTATTGGTTCCAAAACATATTGTTCCAAGAAACAATATCTAACACAATCAATAAATTCTCCCTCGAGACTGCCCTTGCCAATTTGATGAATCCAGTCCATGTGCATATTAATATTTGCCATGACTACTGCCGTATCTTTCTTCCAAGGCCCCAGTATTTTGTGGTTTATAGAGTGCGCCACTGAGGAACCATGATTTGCGGATCTATAAATTACCCCTACAAAGGATTTTGTCCCCTTCGCTATTACTTATTTCTACCAAGCGTCAATGTTAAATACATTCAGCAATAAAATGTCCATGTACGTCCTCAAAATTAATGCTCGCCTCCTTGAAAATTATTGTTACTAGGGCAAAAATCTGACGAAAATCTCCAGCTGATTACAACACACTGCAGTTCCTCAGCTGCTAATGATTAGCGTGAACATCAGGATCAGAACAGATCGATGTTATTCACTTAGTTAGTACGGAAAGTATTTGATTTTCTTCCCTTTATTGATCAGTAGCTGACACTCAAAAGGTGGCTCGGAGCAATGGACAAAAAGAGAGAGTCAAATGCATTTGCCTTTCCGTGTCCTGAAACAGCCCCTCCTCCATCATCAGAACATCCATTTTGCCTTATTGTGGAACCACTGTAAAGCTGGATCTGCTGTGGCCCCAGATTGAAGATTCTGGGAGGGAAATGATAATTGCTATCAACGCATGCATTGTCGGCCATTGGCATACCGCGACACAGCTGAGCTCGTGGACCAAGTTCTTAGCGATCGTAGAATTACGATTGTCAGGATGGCACAGTTGCGCAATTGTGTACTGATGTCTCATGGCGCCAAAGACCCGGGTTCTATCGTGGTCCCGGGTCACTGTCCATGTGGAGTTTGCACGTTTTCCGCTGTCTGCGTCGTTCAAACCCCCAGAACACAAACGATATGCAGTGTAGGTGGATTGGTCACGCTTAATGACTCTGAATTTGAAGAAAGAAATGTCACCACCTTTCGGCTATATCGGAAAAATAGTTGGCTCGGGGGGCGAGACACTGATAACTATTTCCATTGAGTCTAACGGCAGAAGATCGGGTTTGTGTGCATTTTTTGAGCCAGTACTTCAAATATACCCTTGGCATCGCAATTGACACTTGTAGATGAGAGAGAGAGAGACCCAGATATGTGCGCTATCCGATGTTCCCCAAAAATAAGGGAAGACTTGCACTTTGGCGAGGTCACTCCAGTTTTATTCACACATTGACACATCACGGGCGAGACCAGTAGCCACTGAGACGCCCAAAATTGACTTGCCTACAGGATAGTCGATACTGGCCGTGCCAGGCAGCTGGATCGCTAACACGTGCCATCGTTCATCCACAATCACATTAAGTCAGACAATCCAGCCAAGTAAAGTGTTAACATCTGGAGGCCAATAGTTTTAATGTTGTTGGAGTTTAACATTTCTGAATTACAAATGGATGCATCAATCACACCAGGGAAACAATCGATATTATACAGAATGTGCTTGCCAACATGGATAACATATGGAAATGTAAGGCATTGCTGAAGAGATTTCACAAGAAGAATCACAGGCGTTCCATCAGAGCATACGTATTGTTTATTTTATCAAGCATAAATAACTAATGACGTATTGGCGAGAGTGCATGAGAATTTTACAAACATGGTTGCAAAGGTGAGAACCTTCAGGTGTAAGGAAATCTGGCGAGGTTGGGGCTTGTTTTCCCTGCTGAGAATAGAATTAGATGGGATATCAAAAATGTCTGGAAATCATAATGGTGAAAGATAGACTATATAGGGAAAACATTTTGTCGCGTGCAAAGAGATTGAGAATGGCCGGGCACAGTTTTAAATTGATTTTCAAAAAAACACAAATATATACGTGAGAACAAATGTTTTCACACAACCAGTGGTTCTGGTCTCAAATGCACATACTGGACTTCTGGTTGATATGGGTTCTACCAAAGCATTCCGGAGTGGCTAAAATTATGATTTGAACAGATACATTGTGCGGGGCTACGGGGGAAATGGAGGAAAACGGCATTAAGCACAATTCTCATTTGGAGAGCCGGCGTAGACACGGCGCACTGCATGACCACTTTCTCCCCTGTAACATTTTTGCGAGTATGTGATAATACAGAGCAACAGCATGAATATGGGGAGGGACGGTGGCTCTTGGTTAGCATTGCTGCCTCACAGCTCCAGGGACTGAGTTTCAATTCAGACCTTGGTTGCTGTCTCTGTGGTGTTTAGATTTTCGCATCATCTCAGCCTGCATTTCCTCCGGCTTCTCTGGTTCCTCTCAACAGTCAACTGATGTGCAGGTTAGGTGGATTGGCCATGCTAATTTGTCCCTTAGACTCTCGTGATATGCATGTTCGGTGCGGTCCCAGGGACAGAGCGGGGTGTGGACCTCGGTAGGGTGCTGTTTCAGAGGGTGGATGCAGACCCTCGGGGTTGAATGGCTTCCCGCTGTACTATAGGGACTCTGTGGTTCTATAAACTGTATATTGATTGGATCGCTTATCCGAAATCGCGGTGCTAGCAATGGACATTAGGACAATCCCACGCAATATTTGGTGCGCAGTGTTTAAATCAGCCATTTCTTCCTCCCGTGCGGCATGAAACAAGCATTTACCTCACCTGAAATTTTATACAGAAGAAATGATTTTCCTTGCTTTAGTTCTCAAAATCTCAATCGCGATCTTCAACAGAAAGCTTGAAAGAGTCAGCGCCTGCCAGAATTAGAAAGACGAGCAGATTTTCGGTGATTCTGCCTTGCAACCATCTCAGCAATTCAGAGAAATTCTCTGCGCAGAACACTGGAATCCCGAACTCCTAAACAGCCCAATCGTAACATCATTCCTTCCGAAAGGACGTTGCTAGGGTTTTCCGACCCTCCTGTTGTGTGGAAAATTGACTACGTGATTTTTTTTCTGAAAATTTCTATTTGTTTAAGCAGACATCAGCCAACGAGATTCTAAAGATACTATGTTCTCACCACACGGACCGTATTTTGCTCTTGCTTGTGACGTATTGCATACGTGACAACATTGGCGTTATTTAAACATCAGCCAATGTCTGCGGATGCAGCTCAGCAACTTGTTGAGAATGTTCCTGAGTGTTGTATTCCACAGCCTCTCGGCTCTGTCGCTTATCATTACAGGTATCTGCTCATTTAATGTGTTCTTTTCTGATTAAGTCGCGCAATTATATAACGTTCATTTCGTACATCATAGTTTTTTTTCCCTTCGGACAGAGGAACAAACTCGCTTTTTGACATTTCATTTCACTTCATTAATTCGGCTTTGATTCTCTGTAGACGCCGAGCAAACTTCAGCGAAGATACTCCAGCACCCAGAAAATGTGACCAAAAACACAGGTGAAAATGTTTCCTTTCTTTGCTCGCTTCCTTACATTGAAGATGGCCCAGCTGTAAAGATACGCTGGTGGAAACATGGTGATAATCAATATCTTTGCAGGGAACAAGATGCCAGAAAAGTAACTGTCCTGATTAATACTTTCAGCGGCACCCTCCAGATACACAATTTGAGTTTGCAGGACGCAGGAGTATACTATTGCAGCGTCGCCCGACGAGGTAAACTTGTTGCCAACGGAACCGGGTCCAGGTTAACAGTCTGTGGTAGGTATGAAAATAAGACGAGATTGGAATATATCACTATTACTTCTTACTTCGAATCTTTTCTCGATTGTGTTTCAGAAGGTTTACCTTGCAACCTAACACTTATTGTTTACCCTTCCGTGGTCTGCCGGATTTCACTGGCAAAATCAACTTTTGTTGCCCATCCCGAACTGCAACGGAACTGAATTACCTGCTCCGTCATGCCCAAGGGCAGCTAAGAATCAGTCACAATGCAGTGGAACTGGAACCAAAAAGAAAATGTTGGAAAATCTCAGCAGGTCAGGCAGCATCTGTGGGGAGAGAAAAGCGCTACTATTTCGAGTCCAGGTGACCCTTTGTCAAAGTGGAACTGGAGCCTCATTTGGGGAAAGCCAAATAAGAATCCAGAAGACCGTAGAGCCTGTAGAACGAGCGATATCTCTTCCAATTGTTTCATTAGTAAACGTTAAAATAGCAAAGACGGCCGCTATAGTTCCTAATCTATTGTATGTTCCAGAATTGCAGAAATATTGATCACGATGATTATAATCTATTAGATGTTCAATCGAAATGTTGCAGCGGTAGTGTATGAAAGCAACAATGCAAGTAGTACCTTTAAAGGACACTTGCATCTATGTATGTATGACGTGTATGTCTTAACTCGACTAGTTCCCAGTAATGAGACTCCCAAACGTGCAAACGGGTTTTTAAATATTTCATCGTTTATTTTTTTCAACTTGGTAACCAAGGATGAAAACTTCTTAACAATGTACCTCACGGTAGACTGGTACAAAAGGTGAATTCATAATATCATAGAATCATATAATTTACAGTGCAGATGGAGGCAATTGGGCCCATCGAGTCTGCACCGGCTCTTCGAAAGAGCACCCCACTTAAGCCCAAGCCTCCACACTCTCCCCATGCCCCAGTAATCCTGAAGGTTTTTGGACACTAAGGGCAATTTATCATGGCCAATCCACATAACCTGCACATCTTTGGACTGTGGGAGGAAACCGGAGCACCCGGAGGAAACCCACACAGACATGCGGAGAATGTGCAGACCACGCGCAGACAGTGACCCAACCCAGGAATCGATTTCATTGGATAGACATATGGGCGATAAGGGAATAGATGGGCTTTAGAGTGGTTTCACAGTTCGGCGCAACATCGAGGACCGAAGGGACTGTACTGCGCTGTAATGTTCTATGTTCTATGTTCTATCCTGTGACCCTGCATCAGTGAAGCAACTGTGCTAACCACTGTACTACAGTGCTGCCCTTGGGATCAGTGAAGAGCAGGTAAGCTGGATACAGAACGGGCTTGGGCACAGATGACATCGGGAAGAAGTAGAAGGGTGTTTTTCTGAATGAAAGGCTGTGACTAACGGCGTTCCACAGGGATCAGTCCTTGGGCCTTCATTGTTCATGGTATATATAAATAATTTTGAAAATCATGTAGCTGGTCCAATTAGCAAGTTCGTGGAAGACACAAAAAGTGCTGGAATTGCAGCGACAGAGGAGGATTGTCAGAGGAGACAGCAAGATATAAACTGCTTGGAGTCTTGGGAGGAAAAATGGCTGACGGAGTTTAATTCGGACAAATGTGAGGTAATGGACTTTGGAAGGTCCAATGGATGTAGGAATTATACAATAAATGGTAGAACTCTTGCGAGTACTGACAGTCAGAGAGATCTGGGCGTGCATGTCCTCCGACAACTGAAAGGGGCAACGCATGTGGATAAGGTGGTCATTAAGGCACACAGCATGCTGGCCTTCATTGGTCGGGGCATTGAGTATAAAAATTGGCAAGTCATGTTGCAGCTGTACAGAACCTCAGTTAGGCCTGATTTGGAATGGTGTGTACAATTCTGGACGCCACACTACCAAAATGATGTGGATGCTTCCTACAGGGTACAGAAGTAATTTCCTCGGATGTTGCCTGGAATGGAGGGCATTTACTCTGAGAAGAGGTTAGTTAAACTTATTGCGTTCTCACTGGAATGACGGAGGTTGAGAGGCAACCTGATAGAGATTTCCAAGATTGTAAGTGGCATGAACACAGTGGATAGTCAGATGCTCATTCCTAGGGTAAGAGAGTCAGGGACTAGAGGACATAGATTGAAAGTACGTGGGGAAAAGTTTAGAACAGAAGTGCGAGGCAAGTCTTTTACACAGAGGGTGGTAAATATATGGAACGCACGGCCTTGAGAGGTGGTGGGAGCTGGTACGATAATGGAGTTTAAGGGGCATCTAGACAAATATATGAATAGGGTGGGAATGGAAGGATATCGACTCAGGAAGTGCATACGGTTTTAGTTTAGGCAGGTACCATGGTCGGCGCAGGTGTGGAGGGCAGAAGGGCTTGTTCCTGTGCTTTATCGTTCTTTGCTCTTTGCTCCTACTATAAATTAACAAGTAACAGCTAAGATTTTTAAGCTCGTAATATTAAGAAGTAAAGGCTGCTTCATATCCCAACCTGCATTTACATCATCCTTTTGATACACAATAACGATGGAATCATCTGTATCCTCATGTGAATCAGGTAGTAGATTTTACTTTCACTTTTGAAGCTCAACAGTATAGTATTTTCGCAAAGACATGTCATAACACACAGCATAGTCCATCGGATGTCAGTTCAGAGTCCACTCCATATTTATTTTCCAACAAAAGGAAAAGCGTGCATTTTTCGGAATAGGCAGAACTTTTCCCTCACCTGATATTTGTCCGCTTGCATCTAAACATTGTTGTCGATCGTATTTATAAAGATGTTGTTTAGGGTGTCGATACCTATTGTGTACAGTAAAACCCATGTTCAACGCCTGCCACGCTCTTCATTCTCCAACGCTGCGAAATTTGGACAGGCATTGGATGAACCCAAAGTTAATCTTTTCTGACTTTTAAAAACAGCTTTTTCCCTTCTCTTACATGTTCCTAGCCCGACCAACCCCACTGAAGATTTACTCACAGCACCTTGAAAATGATGCATTTGTGCTCCCTGCTGTTTTATGCTCAACACCTTCCTTTTTCCCAAAGAATATCAGCTTCACATGGTATAAGGATGGCAAAGAAACCACAACAGGAATAAAGACCGTCATTACATTGAATATCAATGGACTATATGAAGCTTCTAGCCGTTTGCAAGAGACACAGACAATCCGGGATGGAACTGTTTATACATGCCTGGTAACTCACAGTACCCTTCAGGTTCCAGCATCGGCCACTCACATTGTCACCTATCCCATCAAAGGTAAGGATTCTGAAAGTGGAATATAAATTTAAATCATATCCGGTCTGGCATAGCTATGGGGATTCCAGATAAAATGTTATATCATTTAACCACACGCTGCAGATCTTTGGTTTTGTAATAACTCTGTAAATGAGGTGTCTTCAATCACATATTCAACGGTTGCTGCTCAGACATTCCTTATATACTAATCGAACAATAATTTAAAGAAAAAAATATTTCTCCTCAAATGTATTTTAGTTTTAGACAACAAATATAGCTATGTAGCTGCGAGCTAGGTATGCAGTAGGTGGATCACAGAAGATCATAGATCATAGAGGAGGCATAAGGCAATGCATAAGGAGGTCATTTGGCCAATTGAGTCCACAGCAAACTTCCGAAACAGTTCCCCATGCAGACTTACCGCACCCCCACTCCCCACGACCACTGCGCCCTATCCCTGTAAACTAACCTGCACATTATTCGACTGGGAGAGGAAACCAAAGCACATGAAAGTAACCCATGCATACACAGGAGTACTTGCAACCTCCTCACAGCAGTTAATCAAGGGAGGATTTACACCTGGATCACTGGCGCTGTGAGGCAGCCCTGTCAAACGCTTCACAATTCTGAACCAGGATTTACAGAAGATCTTGATTTTAGCTCCTCTAATGAGAAAGTCCCAGATTTTAGAAACTCTGCAAATAACTGAATGCATTAATTCCCGCAAACGTCCCGTGTAAATTTACCAGGTTATTGACATGCTTACCGTCCTGTGTTGTGCAGAATTGTGGACAATATTTCAGTTGAAGGCTGAGCAGTGATTTCTAACTTTTGCGTCACCTTCGCAAATTTAGATTTAATGTCGCTATGTACAAATTCAATTCATTCCAGGCACATCGTTAGCACCTTACAATTTTCCTAAATTAGTTTACAAGTCTCCAGAATATACATCCTGTTGTTCTCCTGATTTTGCCCAAAAATGTTTTTATTTAGATTGCACTGCTCCCCTCATGGTTTTCGTCTCACCGAGAGGCCACACGTCAATGCCATTCGCATTAAGTTGGACCAATTCTGTGTGGGATCACTTCATGTAATTCTGATTGTTGCGACTGTTTTCTATGCTGCATACCTGAAATGCCATTTCCCTGACATACATAACTTCTAAATTGCACTTGCTAGGTACTAGCGCAAGTCTTTTAAATGCATCTAGAATGCATGTCTTCACAGATTATATCTGAAGGACCAATACAAAGTTGACCATCATAAACATATTGCTCCATTTGCAACTTACAAGAGCCACAGTGTAACTCCTCCCCCATGAAAAATAGCCATCGCTCGTCATTGTAGCGTCACGTCATGGGTGTCGCAAGATTGATTCCAGAACTTTTTCACCGCTGCAACATCGTTCTTTTCGATTGGATTGGATTGGATTTGTTTATTGTCACGTGTACTGCCCGATGGAAGAAGTTGGAAGAGTGAGTAAGCCAGGTGGGAGGGATCTTTGATTATGCTGCCCGCTTTCCCCAGGCAGCGGGAGGTGTAGATGGAGTAAATGGATGGGAAGCAGGTTTGTGTGATGGACTGGGCGGTGTTCACGACTCTCTGAAGTTTCTTGCGGTCCTGGGCCGAGCAGTTGCCATACCAGGCTGTGATTGAGCCCGATAGGATGCTTTCTATGGTGCATCTGTAAAATTTGGTAAGGGTTAATGTGGACATGCCCAATTTCCTTAGTTTCCTGAGGAAGTATAGGCGTTGATGTGCTTTCTTGGTGGTAGCGTCGACGTGGGTGGACCAGGACAGATTTTTGGAGATGTGCACCGCTAGGAATCTGAAACGGCTAAGCATCTCCATGATTCTGACAGGGGTGTGGACAGTACTTTGCTTCCTGAAGTCAATGACCAGCTCTTTAGCTTTGCTGGCATTGAGGGAGAGATTATTGTCGCTACACCACTCCACTAGGTTCTCTATCTCCCTCCTGTATTCTGACTCGTCGTTATTCGAGATCCGGCCCACTGTGGTCGCATCGTCAGCAAACTTGTAGATGGAGTTGGAACCAAGTTTTGCCACGCATTCGTGTATGTATAGGGAGTAGAGTAGGGGGCTAAGTACGCAGCCTTGCGGGGCCCCGGTACTGAGGAAAATCGTGAAGGAGGTGTTGTTGTTCACTCTTGCTGATTGTGGTCTGTTGGTCAGAAAATCGAGGATCCTGTTGCAGAGTGGAGAGCCAAGTCCTAGGTTTTGGAGCTTTGATATGAGCTTGACTAGGAATATGGTGTTGAAGGTGGAGCTGTAGTCAATAAATAGGAGTCTGATGTAGGAGTCCTTGTTTTCGAGATGCTCTAGGGATGAGTGTAGGGCCAGGGAAATTACGTCTGATGTGGACCAGTTGCAACGGTATGCGAATTGCAGTGGATCAAGGCGTTCTGGGAGTAAGGAGGTGATGCGCTTCACGATCAACCTCGAGGAGCACTTCATTATGACTGAAGTCAGGGCCAGCCTCCCCGGACAGGCGCCGGAATGTGTCGACTAGGGGTTTTTCACAGTAACTTCATTGAAGCCTACTCGTGACAATAGGCGATTTTCATTTTTTTTCATTTTTCACTGGACGTTAGTCATTGAGGCACGTTGCCTGGTTCTTCTTTGGTCTCGGTATGATGGTTCTCTTCTTAAAGCAGGTGGGGACCTCGGAGTGGAACAAGGACAGGTTAAAGATGCCTGAATACCTCTGCCAGCTGGTCCGTGCAGGCTCTGAGTGCACGACCAGGAATCCCATCCGGGCCCGTCGTCTTTTGAGGTTTCACTTTCAGGAAGGCCGATCTGACTTCGGAAGCTGTGATGGTTGGTATGGGTGAATTATGGGCTGCTGGGGCACTCAACAGCGGATTGTTGGTTACCTGCTTGAACGGAGCATAGAATACATTGAGTTCATTGGGGAGGGGTGCGTTGCTGCCATAGATACTGTTCGGCTTCGCCTTGTGGCCCGTTATGTTGTTTAGTCCTTGCCACAACCCTCGAGAGTCTGCCTGTGACTCTCGCTTGGTTTGATACTCTCTCTTGGTATCTCGGATGGCTTTTCCGACTCTGACTTCTGCCAGCTCCACTGAATATCAACAGCAAGCCACGTGAAAAACACGTCTCCGTTTCTTGGTAGCTCCTCTTCCCTGAAGCATTTACAAACCAGCTTTATTCACCTTAAGTTGCAACTACCTTGAAACCATTCCATTAAACTCTTCGAGTCATACTGAAGTCCGCTGCTTTCTCTGTCAGTGTTACCTAAGTCATAATCACCCATTTAGCCATCATCAAAGAACTTCGAAACTGCTCTCACGATATTTCAGCTCAGATCCTATATGCATACTGTTTGACCGTTTCCTCATCATAACAATTCC
Source organism: Scyliorhinus canicula (assembly GCF_902713615.1). Lineage (NCBI taxonomy): Eukaryota > Metazoa > Chordata > Chondrichthyes > Carcharhiniformes > Scyliorhinidae > Scyliorhinus > Scyliorhinus canicula. The sequence goes on along the minus strand of NC_052154.1, from coordinate 92,055,016 downwards.
TTGGCGTATTCCTTCATTTGCAGCCTTCCATCATGCGAAAATATGCATTGCTCGTCAACTCCATCTGATTCATCATCTGATTCGGTTCATCAAATCCAAGCTGTCATGACAGTCTCAGTTACATGGCTGCAGATGACAGCAATGCGTGGAACTACTTCTGCATTCACCGGGCTCCGTTCGTTTTTTTGCAACAGTGCATTAAAATTTGCAGAATAAGCCCATTAAGGTTAACTTTAGTGAAATGCCTTTTTAGAAATCCACGTATCGTCAGATGTTTTTCACGTTTTTTTCTGTTTTAAATAATCGATCATTTTCATTAGTCACAATTTTCATTTAATATCGCAGTGCCCAGGGTTCTCCGACTGGTATTTTGTTTTAATTTGTCAAGAGTCTCTCACCATTTCCCATCTTCGTTCGAAGCCTTATTGATGTGCAAATTATCACACTCAGTTATGGTGACAGCCAACTGATGTCACCTATTCCACCATCATTGTTTTCTTGTTACCTTTAATCGGTGGCATTTTGGCAGGTACCATTTTCTAATGTCTCTGAAATTAATACTTGGTACCTCTTATTCCAGGGGGAGTGGCAGACGAGGTCAGGTAAAGACCTGTTGAGTGCATTCAGCTGTCACTCATATCATACAGTTCTAGTGTAACCTTGCCACCGGCAGACCACAGGGCATTGAATTCTCTACCCATAGCTGGAACAATAAGAAGGCTTACAACACCAGGTTAAAGTCCAACAGGTTCGTTTCGAATCACTAGCTTTCGGAGCACAGCTCCTTCATCAGGTTCGTGAAGAGGTGGGTTCCTTAGCCGCAAATATAGACAAATTCATTAATGCAAGATGATATTTTTAATACGAAAATTATCAGGTAATTAAGTCCTTACAGGTCCATACAGAACTGGAGAAGGGGATAATCACAGGTTAAAAACGTGTGAATTGTCTCAAGCCAGAACAGTTGATAGCATTTTCCAAGCTCAGCCACATGGTGGTGATGGTGGTGGTGGTGGGGAGGGCTGGGGGGGTGGAGGGGGGGGGGGTGAATATAGAGACAGGTCCCGGTGGAGGCCGTATTCATGCGTGTGGGCTGGAGAAGGGTACTGTTTCCAAGTGCCGGTGCAGATAAATGGGCCGACTGACCTCCTTCTGCACTCTAAATTCTTTGATTCTATGAGTATCTGACACGTCCTACAGAGGTTGCCATGGCAGCGTTGTGTGTTCTCATGGTTGCTGTTCACCTCACGGCAGGATAGTTTTCTTCCAACAGCGGTCTGTTCGAGGTGTGTGGTTGGTTGAAGGCAAGTAGTGGGGGTGTAGGGATAGCCTTTGCAAGATGTTCCTCTTAATCGATGACGTGTTGAAGGCTGCAAAGAAGATGTCATTGTTTCTCTGCTGCTGAGAAATACTGGACAACGAAGGGTACTCTGTTGGCTGTGCCCTGTGTTATTCTTCCGAGGAGCTCGGTGCGGTTTTTTGCTGTTTTGCGTTGGAACTGTCCATTAATGAGTCGAGCAGCATATCCCATACATACGAGGACGTGTTTCAGCATCTGTAGCTGTCTTTTATGTTGACCACGACACCACACAACCCTGCCATGGCAATCTCTACATGATATGCCAGATCATCGACATGGGCATCATCATTACACGTGAGAACACCGTCCACCAGGTATGCAGTATATACTCGCGTGATTCAGCCAATGTTGTCTGCCTCATGTGCTGGGGGAAAGGATGACTCGAGGTGTGGTACATTTTCAAGACCATGCTGATGCTGTGACAACCGATGGACGAACATCGTGCGACAATCGCCAGGCAGAAATGGTCCCTACCAGTCGGGGAACACTTCAACAGTCTAGGGCATTCAGCCTCTGATCTTCGGGTAAGCGTTCTCCAATGTAGCCTTCAGGACGTGCGACAACACAGAATCACCGATCAGAAACTGATAGCGAAGTTCCGCACACATGAGTATGGCCTCAACCGGGATCGGGGATTCATGACTCATTACATTCACCACCACAATCTGGGCTGAGCATGGGAAATCCTACCAACTGTCGTGGCATGAGAGAATTCACACCTTTTTAACGTGTGATTATCCCTCTCTCCAGTCGCTCCGTCTGGACTTGTAAAAACTTAATTACTTGCAAATGCTTACATTCAAATTATCGTCTTGCATCATTGACTTTGTCTATATATGAGGTTGTGGATCCCACCACTTCACTCTCCAAGAAACGGGGCTGTGCTCTGAATGCTGATGATTCGAAACACACCTGTTGGATATTACCTGGTGTTGTAAGACTTCTTATTGTGCCCAACCAAGTCCAACACTGGCATCTCCACATCAAAGCTAGAACATGCAACATGATTTATGTTGTTTGCTTTTTAAAAAACAGAACAATAAACATTATGTAGTGAATCGATTAAATTTAAGTCGGCCTGTGACCTTTCGTTCTTATTTGATATTAACACAAAAGGTAACTGCTGCCGACTTACACTGCAGCTCTGTTGCAAGAAAAACCGGACGCAATCACGTTGATATTCAACTCGTGTACTGGACTAGTGCGTGAATGTTTGAATAGAAATTAAGCTTGGTGCATATTTTTTTATTTCCTTGATTTATAAATCTTTAAAATGTACATCAAAATGCAAGCGACGTCTGATGCTATATGGCGCGGGAAACAGTTACTATTCAATACCGAGGTTAACATCAATTCAATGGATTCAGCTAATAAATTGTGAATGTTATTATGTTGCATGAACTGGAGCTCTTCGTACTTAACTGCAGTGTGTGGGCGGTGTTCTGACTTGCATGACTACAGTTACAATGTGTGCTGATCCTCATATCCTACTAGAACACGTGGTAGTGGTACATTTTCATCCGGCAGGTGTTCGGCGACGCATAGTTGTCCAGTTTGAAACTTGCGGCCCCGGCATACAAAGGGGTTTATGGTTATGGTTATTAATGATTGCTGTCAACAGAAAATGCGTCATGCAAAGGTGGGATGGTCATCAATTTACGGCGTCAGAAGTATATTCATGGAGGGGGCAGAGAGGAGCATGGTTTCATAAGGGCCAATATCAGTGGCAGAGCTTTGTTCACTGTCAACAAGTGATGCTCTTTGAGGAGCAATTGATCCTCCGGATCCCGGACTACCCCATCCCTTCCTGAACTAGCCACCCCTTTGCCGCCGGTATTTGCCCCCGCCTAAAAGATGAACTCCGCCCCCAAAGTGAACTCCCCCGGTCCTGCATGACCACCTCCCCCTATGGGTCCCTAAACTTTCCCCTCTGACACAATACCCCGCCTCCTCATTCTCCGATCCGACATACCCTTCGCGCACTGACTCAGGCCCTACCCTTCTCTTCTGAACTGTCCCACCTCCGGTCCGACCCCCTACACCGATTCGACCTCAGCCCTACCTCCACTGGCCACCCCTCCCAGTGGAGGTGGCTCTCTCTTCTGACCTGTGCCTTCCCCGTCCCACCCAAAACATATGCGCCCTTAAAGACAGTTAGTCCCGTTAAACGGCGGCATTTCTTAGCTCTTTGCATCCCAGTTATTCCATGCCGTTGCATCCAGCTAATTTCGCTGCTCCTTTCTTCCACGGCTTGAGAGGGAAGGTTTGGCCGAACGCCCGCTTTAGAATCACAGCGCGGGAAAACCTGTCGAGTGTGGAAATCCACTGGAGGTTACCACGCTGAGGAATTTACATGCCATAACGTTCACAATCTGAGATGGATTGGAGGGCAAGTTATTTTTTAACTGGACAGATGTGAACCTCGATTCTGTATTTCATTTAAATCCTGCAGATACTGCGACCACCCATTACTTGCTGATTTCTGCTGCTGCTTTTGGTGGATTGCTATCATTGGTGCTGGGTATCATCAATATGAAGCGATACATATCAACAAAAACAGAAGGTGAGACATAGTTTACATAGGAACAAAGAAAGTAGAAGCAGGAGGAGGCCATTCGCTCTTCCAGCCTGTTCCACAATTCGTCACAATCAAGGCTGATCATCAAGTTTAAGACTCTGATCCTGCCAACCTCCCATTTTCCTTATATATAGGCCCCAAGAGCTATAGCTAATTTCTAATTGAAATTACACAACGATTTCGCCTCAATTATTTTCTATAACAGCAAATTCCGAGATTCACCACTCTCTCGGTGAAGAAATTTCTCCTCACCTCAGTAATAAAAGTTTTAACCCTTATCTTCAAACTATGACCTCTAGTTCTGCAGTTGACTGCTATCACGAACATTTTTTCTGAATCTACCTTGTCTAATACTCATAGAAATTTGTAAATTTGTCTGAGATTCCCTCTCACTCTTCTAGAACAAAGAACAAAGAACAAAGAACAAAGAAAATTACAGCACAGGAACAGGCCCTTCGGCCCTCCCAGCCTGCGCCGATCCAGATCCTTTATCTAAACCTGACTCCTATTTTCCAAGGTGTACTTCCCTCTGTTCCCGCCCATTCATATACCTGTCTAGATGCTTCTTAAATGATGCTATCGTGCCAGCCTCTACCACGTCCGCTGGTAAGGCGTTCCAGGCACCCACCACCCTCTGCGTAAAAACCTTTCCATGCACATCTCCCTTAAACTTTCCCCCTCTGACTTTGAAATCGTGACCCCTTGTAACTGACACCCCAACTCTTGGGAAAAGCTTGTTGCTATCCACCCTGTCCATACCTCTCATAATTGTGTAGACCTCAATCAGGTCCCCCCTCAACCTCCGTCTTTCCAACGAAAACAATCCTAATCTACTCAACCTTTCTTCATAGCTAGCACCTTCCATACCAGGCAACATCCTGGTGAACCTGCTCTGCACCCTCTCCAAGGCGTCCACATCCTTCTGGTAATGTGGCGACCAGAACTGCACGCAGTATTCCAAATGTGGCCGAACCAAAGTCCTATACAACTGTAACATGACCTGCCAACTCTTGTACTCAATACCCCGTCCGCTGAAGGCAAGCATGCTGTATACCTTCTTGACCACTCTATCAACCTGCGTTGCCACCTGCAGGGTACAATGGACCTGAACTCCCAGATCACTCTGCACATCAAATCCCCAAGACCCTTCCATTGACAATATAGTCCGCTCTTGAATTTGATCTTCCAAAATGCATCACCTCACATTTGCCTGGATTGAACTCCATCTGCCATTTCTCTGCCCAACTCTCCAATCTATCTATATTTTGTTGTATTCTCTGACAGTCCTCCTCGCTATCTGCAACTCCACCAATCTTCTTATCATCTGCAAACTTGCTAATCAGACCACCTATACCTTCCTCCAGGTCATTTATGTAGATCACAAACAACAGTGGTCCGAGCACTGATCCCTGTGGAACACCACTAGTCACCCTTCTCTATTTTGAGACACTCCCTTCCACCACTACTCTCTGTCTTCTGTTGCCCAGCCAGTTCTTTATCCATCTAGCTAGTACACACAGAACTCCATACGACTTCACTTTTTCCATCAACCTGCCATGGGAAACCTTATCAAACGCCTTACTAAAGTCCATGTATACAACATCTACAGCCCTTCCCTCATCAATTAACTTTGTCACTTCCTCAAAGAATTCTATTAGGTTTGTAAGAAATGACCCAACCTGCACAAAACCATGCTGCCTATCACTGATAAGTCTATTTTCTTCCTGATGTGAATAGATCCTGTCCCTCAGTATCTTCTCCAACAGTTTGCCTGCCACTGATGTCAAGCTCACAGGTCTATAATTCCCTAGATTATCCCTGCTACCCTTCCTTAAACAACGGACAACATTAGCAATTCTCCAGTTCTCCGGGACCTCACCCGTGCTCAAGGATGCTGCAAAGATATCTGTTAAGGCCCCAGCTATTTCGATCCCTCGCTTCCGTCAGAAACCTGAGATAGATCCCATCCGGTCCTGGGGACTTGTCCACCCTAATGTCTTTTAGAATATCCAAAACTTCCCCCTTCCGTATGACAACTTGACCGAGAGTATTTAAACATCCATCCCGAGCCTCAACATCCGTCTTGCCCCTCTCCTTTGTGAATACCGATGCAAAGTACTCATTAAGAATCTCACCCATTTCCTCTGAGTCCACGCATAAATTTCCTCTTTTGTCTTTAAGTGGGCCAATCCTTTCTCTAGTTACCCTCTTGCTCCTTACATACGAATAAAATGCTTTGGGATTTTCCTTAACCCTGTTAGCCAAAGATATTTCATGACCCCTTTTAGCCCTCTTTATTGCGTGATTGAGATTCGTCCTACTTTCCCGATATTCCTCCAAAGCTTCATCAGTTTTGAGTTGCCTCGATCCTATGTATGCTTCCTTTTTCATTTTAGCTAGTCTCACAATTTCACCCGTCATCCATGGTTCCCTAATCTTTCCATTTCTATCTTTCATTTTCACAGGAACATGTCTGTCCTGCACTCTAATCAACCTTTCCTTAAAAGACTTCCACATTTCAATTGTGGATTTCCCCTTAAACAGCTGCTCCCAATCCACATTCCCTAGCTCCTGCCGAATTTTGTTATACTCTGCCTTTCCCCATTTTAGCACTCTTCCTTTCGGACCCCTCCAGTCCTTGTCCATGAGTATTCTAAAACTTACGGAATTGTGATTGCTATTCCCAAAGTAATCACCGACTGAAACATCAACCACCTGGCCGGGATCATTCCCCAATACCAGGTCCAGTATGGCCCCTTCCCGATTTGGACTATTTACATACTGCTCTAAAAACTCTCCTGGATGCTCCTTACAAACTCTGTTCCATCTACGCCTCCAACACTACACGAATCCCATTCAATGTTGGGGAAGTTAAAATCTCCCATCACAACCACCCTATTGCTCCTACATTTTTCTATAATCTGTCTGCATATTTGTACCTCTACTTCATGCTCGCTTTTGGAAGGCCTGTAGTAAAGTCCCAACAATGTTACTGCACCCTTCCTATTTCTCAGATCCACCCATATTGCCTCAGTGCTCGAATCCTCCATCGTGCCCTCCTTAATCACAGCTGTGATATCATCTCTGACAAGTAATGCAACTCATCCACCCCTTCTACCTCCCTCTCTATCCCTCCTGAAGCATCTATACCCTGGGATATTCAGTTGCCAGTCCTGCCCTTCCCTCATCCAAGTCTCAGTAATACCAATAGCATCATATTCCCAGGTACTGATCCAAGCCCTAAGTTCAACTGCCTTACCTGCTACACTTCTCGCATTAAAACAAATGCACCTCAGACCACCTTTGCGTTCATCATCTCTTCCCTGTCTACTCTTCCCCTTAGTCACATTGAGTTTATTGTCTTGTACCTTACTGACTTTAGTTGCTGCCTCTTTACTGACCTCTAACTTCCTAATCTGGTTCCCATCCCCCTGCCACATTAGTTTAAAGCCTCCCCAACAGTGTTAGCAAAAGCACCCCCTAGGACATTGGTTCCAGTCCTGCCCAGGTGTAAACCATCCGTTTTGTAATTGTCCCACCGCCCCCAGAAACGGTTCCAATGTCCCAAAAATCTGAACCCCTCCCTCCTGCACCATCTCACAAGCCACGTATTCATTCTTACTATTCTTGAATTTCTACTCTGACTGTCCCGTGGCACTGGTAGCAATCCTGAGATTACTACCTTTGAGGTCCTACTTTTTAACTTATCTCCAAACTCCCTAAATTCTGATTGTAGGACCTCATCCCTTTTTTTTACCTATATCGTTGGTGCCTGTATGCACCACGACAACTGGCTGTTCACCCTCCCCCTTCAGTATGTCCTGCAGCCGACCGGAGTCATCCCTGACCCGAGCACCCGGGAGGCAACATACCATTCGGGAGTCTCGTTTCCGATCACAGAAACGCCTGCCTACTGCCCCTTACAATTGAATCCCCTATGACTATAGCTCTGCCAGTCTTTTTCCCGCCCTTCTATTTAGCAGAGCTAGCCACGGTGCCATGAGCCTGGCTACTACTGCCTTCCCGTGGTGAGACATCTCCCCCAACAGTATCCAAAACGGTATACCTGTTTTGGAGGGAGATGACCGCAGGGGACACCTGCACTGCCTTCCTGCTCTTTCTCTGCCTTTTGGTCACCCATTCCCTGTCTCCGTCACCAATCTAAATCTGCAGTTTTCTCACCAACCCACTGAACGTGCTATCCACGACCTCCTCAGCATCGCGGATGCTCCAAAGTGAGTCCATCCGCAGCTCCAGAGCCGTCATGCGGTCTAACAGGAGCTGCAGCTGGACACACTTCCCGCACATGAAGAAGTCAGGGGCATCGGCCAGGTCCCTGAACTCCCACATTGTGCACGAGGAGCATAACACAGGTCTGGGATCTCCTGCTATTTTTACCCTTTACCTTAACTGATTACAAATATAGTATCAAATAATAAATAAGTGAAAGGAATAAAGATTGTACTTACCAATCACAAAACTCACCAACACACAAAGAGTTAAATTTCTCCCAGCAACTGCTGATTGGTTTAGCTCACAGGGCTAATCGCTGGCTTTTAAAGCAGACCAAGCAGGCTAACAGCACGGTTCGATTCCCGTACCAGCCTCCCTGACAGGCGCCGGAATGTGGATACTAGGGGCTTTTCACAGTAACATCATTGAAGCCTACTCGTGGCCATAAGCGATTTTCATTTCATTTCATTTTCATAAACGTCAATTAATATAATCCTAACTGATTTAATCTCTCGCCATATGACAGTCCGACATCCCAGGAGTCAGCCTGGTAAACGTTCGATGCGCTCTCTCCACAGTAAGAACAACTTTCCTCAGTTAAGGACACCAGAACGACACACAGAACTTCAGGTGTGGCTTCACCAATACATTGATAAGTGAAAATGAAAATCGTTTATTGTCACGAGTAGGCTTCAAATGAAGTTACTGTGAAAAGCCCTTAGTCGCCACATTCCGGCGCCTGTTCGGGGAGGCTGGTACGGGAATTGAACAGTGCTGCTGGCCTGCCTTGGTCTGCTTTAAAAGCCAGCGATTTAGCCCAGTGTGCTAAACCAGCCCCTACACAGGGCTATACAATTGCAGAAAACAACCTATATTCCTTTACTCTAAACCCGCCGCTATGAAGGCCAACATGCTATTTGCCTTCTTTACTGCCTGCTGCACCTGTGCGTTTATATTCAGTGACTGATGCATTAGGACACCCAGTTATCACTGAGTATCTACCTCTCTCGATTTACACCCATTCAAATAATAATCTGTTTTGCTCTCTTTGCTACCTAGTCGCAAAACAGCACATTCATCTACATTATACGGCATCTGCCATGCATGTGTCCATTCGCTCAGCCTGTCCAAATTCTGCTGAAGTATCTCTGCATCCTCCTCACAGCTTATCCTCCCAACCAACATTGTATCATCTGCATATTTGGAGATCTTTACACTTCATTCTTCTAAAAATGTCTAAATAACAGTGCTCAAGGGATTTCTCCCATTAGACATTAGCTGACGGCATGTGAAATTTAAAACACACGTTTGGTTTCCACACAGTGACTTAAACATTGTTGAACATCTATGTCGTCACACGAAGGGAAGAGAAAGTATCATGTCAGTTTCTGCTAGTTTATATCATTTTGGAACATGTCCCAAAGATTTGTCAATCTGACTGACGTTGTTCGTCTGCCATCAGAATAATCCATTTGCCAATATATTTCCCCAATGTCAAAATATGCCAGATTCCAAGCAGTTCCTTGAAAAATTGTGATATCTGGATTGTTGTGATATATATTGAGTTTACCAGCTGTAAAAAGCTTAATGTTAAACCCTCTACTTTTCCAGGAGTGCAAGTAAATGACTATCCTGATCCGGAGGTACGTTTCCATCATTTATTTCAATCATAAATTTGAGTTTAGACAAACTTAAATCGATTTATTCCAACAATGTTCGCATTTTGTACCGTCCCACAGAAGATTTAAACACAATGAGAGAGATTGAATTCAGTGGGAGTTCAACAGACGCACGATAACATAGCATATCAATAGTCAGTGGTAAATTAATTGCAACTGTGATGTTCTGGTCGTTAACATACGAAATAAACGTACCTCCAATGCATGAGTAAATCTCTCTCAGTCGACCATTTATTCTCATTATCCAAACCTGAAATGGATCCAGAATGCAGCAGTGCATGTCTTGCCATCGTAGCTTGACATGTTATATTCAGTTTCCAAACTCTGTCAATAAAATCTGAGGTTATAAATGTCAACGGGGCTGTTGGAGGTTCGCAAACAAATTACGACTGCTCCTGAGGCAATTAGGCTGTCTTCCTTAGCCACCCTGCTACGGCTTTAACCCAAATCCGCACCACAGTTTTTCGTTATGACAAAGCATCAGAGGTTCCTTTAAAATCCAGTATGAACTATTAGTTCAAGCTGCAATACACATTTTCATCGATATCCAAATAATTAATAAAATGTTCTTCGTAAAGCCATCTGCTGGCGACGCTGTTGATCCACACGGAAACAAACATTGAGCTGTTAAAATGTCACATTTTCTGCAACGTTAGCTGCAAGGGGCAGCAGGGTAGCATGGTGGTTAGCATAAATGCTTCACAGCTCCAGGGTCCCAGGTTCGATTCCCGGCTGGGTCACTGTCTGTGTGGAGTCTGCACGTCCTCCCCCTGTGTGCGTGGGTTTCCTCCGGGTGCTCCGGTTTCCTCCCACAGTCCAAAGATGTGCGGGTTAGGTGGATTGGCCATGCTAAATTGCCCGTAGTGTCCTAATAAAAAGTAAGGTTAAGGGGGGGGTTGTTGGGTTACGGGTTACGGGTATAGGGTGGATACGTGGGTTTGAGTAGGGTGATCATGGCTCGGCACAACATTGAGGGCCAAAGGGCCTGTTCTGTGCTGTACTGTTCTATGTTCTATGTTAAGAACACGGGCAGTCAAGAAACACGAATTTGATGTTCCTTTCATTTGTCTCCACCATCATTGCATTACCCAGTTCGGTATTTGACATAATCTTAATATTTTGCTTGCATTCCCGTGGGTGGCACTGTTACATATATGCTGGGGATCCGAGTTAAGCAGTCACGGAGAATTTCACTTGAAAATGTGAAATACTTGTCGGCCGTTCCCCACATATTGTAATAGATGGAACTTTTGTTTTTTTGCATTAACTCGCCGACTTCTATGATACACCGCCTCTTGTTTGAGATTACAGTTGTCATGAAGCAACAATAAGACACAGAACAGAAAGAGTTATTCTGGTTACGAAGCACAATTTGTGACAACAAGCATTCTACATTTATCCGTACAATCCTTTGGTAGGGTGGATGGAAGTAAATTGCATATCCTTTTCCTTAGAGGGCTATGGCAGCGTGCTATCTAACATCCAGATGGAGTCCACATTGCATAAAATATTTTTAGTATTGTGCGAGTCCTGTACAATGTGCCTATTGAACGGCATACTTTTCATTGTTCAAGTGCAATTAATGTTCACAAAATTGCTTCTTACAACAATTGGATTACAATGCTTGGCATTATTGTGTGAAATAGGCCGGCAATTCTCCAGAGATTTAAAGGCTAAACGTGATCTAGTTGAATCATATATTGTTGTGAAGGAGCTTCAAATATTTGATTCTGGGCTGGATCGTCCAGTTGTTCACATTTTCAGAATAACAATTGCTAGAACTGAGATGAGGAGTATGTTTATTACTCAATGGTTTTGGAAATGTTTGAATTGCCGATACAATAGGCTGTGCATGCTCTGTCGTTGAACACACTCAATGGATACGGCAGAGGATTTGGGGATATTAAGAGATATGGATATGACTTAAGAATGTGTACATTCCTATGGAAATTATTCAACAGAGTAGTGGGCTGCAAGGGCCAAATTGTTTACTCCTGCTCTTGTTTCTTCGATTCTGACAGCCTTCCAGTAAATGTGTTCCAGAATGTCTGGTCTGGCATTTCTTTCCGTGAACATTGTTCTTCTACCTGTATAAAACGTCAGAGTTCAACGTAGAAGGGAGAAAAATGAGCATAGATACAGGTGGATATTTATTCCATAAGTGCTTATTTTTGATTCGTTCAACCGATGCACAAAACAAGGAGTATGATGGTGCTTTATACTACACGGAACATTACTAATTTCCAAAATGCCCCAAAAGCGAAGCCTATAAAAGGGATAGTTCATGCTCAGATGGGTATGAGAAGGGGAACAGAGAGGCACCATTTAACTGTAATCATGAAAAAAATGGGCGTAGTGCATGGAATGCTTTGAATGCTGTTGTGGTAAACGTTTGTATCTGCACAAAATCTGTTCTCCTTTGTCTATTTTAATAGATCTGATTGACACTAGACTACAATCAAGAAAAAATCTTGAACTAATGAAAGTACCAACATTGTTTTTACAGACGAAGACCAATCCACTGGATAAGGCGGTTACATACGCTGCTCTCGACATGACAGGCTCAAGGAAACCAGAAATGGCTAATAATCAGGATAATAGTACAGAATACGCTCAGATTCGGATGGAAAAACGAAGAACAAGTGTAGCTTATATGCAAAGAAAAGCCAAGTAATGGCGGTGAACGAAGCAGCAGCCTCATTTAGTGATACATATATCTAACTACCGGACCATAGTCGAGAACTCTATAATAGAGGCAAACAAATTCAATACATCAATATACGACAGGCAACAATTAAAATTAATGATTATGTAACTGCTGCAGTATCTTGGGATCAGAAATAAATATTGATCAGGGCTGTGGAAGAATTCCGCAGTGCTGGGATTATTTGCCATTATAGGGCAACCGCAAATGTCATAATTACGTAAGAACTAGCCATGCACCATTTTACACTGTTACATTGACATGGCAGCCTAGATTATAAACTCAAATTTGCGAGACATTATTGACCTATTAATCGTTTAACTCTGAGAACAGTAAACTTCAGCAAAGTGGGGGAGTCGCAAATGAGGTCAAACACGTTTACATTGGAAGAAATCACTGAATGAACATTTAATTAGCTGCCGCCTCAACGCAGCCGGTAGTATAGATAACGCAGAATACGCAGAACATAACGTAGATTTCTGGCGAAGTTGTCAGAGGAAAAATCAGTTTCTTATCTTTTGCTCTGTCTACGTCCTTCAGTTTTTTTCCCCCCGCGTTACTCTGCGATTCTGCATGCATCTTAACGGCCCACTTTTGAAAGTTTTTTTTTGATCAGATGAAGTGGATTTTAACAGTCAGCCACCCAAGCAGTCGGAAAGGACAAAAGCCGTTTTGCTTGAAAGAATTTGAGTCATTCATGCTCTGTTGTACCTGTCGCGCTAGAGAATCAGGACATTGACTAACCAACATATTTCTGCCAACAACTGCAACAGTTCGTGATGGTTGGCTTGCTGAACCTTTTCTATTAAATAAAAAATGTAGCAGTACAGCCGACATTGACAGCTGGCGTCATTCCGTTCAATTCAAGCTAAAGGTGAAATATATTTATAAAGAGAATCATTGAAATCATTGTTGAAGAATTTTTAATTCTTCCGAAATAAGGACCAGCTAAACACGTTGTTCCCACGGCAACTGTCGAGGCTGATTTGTTATCACTGTCTAATTATTCTCTCCTTGTCTAATCGAACAAGGTTTAAAGTATTCCACACTATTGCTGTGGAAATGCCCGTAATTGTTGTATTAACCCATTGGCTGAGATAATGTTGAATACCCCGCCCCCCCCCCCCCCCCGGCCCCGGCCCCGCTCCTCCCCCCCCAGCCCCGCTCCCCCCCGCCCCAGCCCCGCTCCCCCCCGCCCCAGCCCCGCTCCCCCCCCCCCCCCGCCCCCCCCGCCCCGCTCCGCCCCCCCCCCCCAAGGGCGCCGAAGTTCAGCTTGCCCGGGGCGCCAGCAACCCTAGGGCCGCCACTGCTCCACACAGACAGTGACCCACGTCAAAATCGAACTTGGGACCCTGGAGCTGTGAAGCAATTGTGCTATCCACAATGCTACGGTGCTGCCCTTAAGAAGTTAACCTACACTTCATTATTCTACCCTAATCCATGTACCTATCCAACAGCCGCTTGAAGGTCCCTAACGTTTCCGACTCAACTACTTCCACAGGCAGTGCATTCCATGCCCCCACTACTCTCTAGGGTAAAGAACCTACCTCTGACATCCCCTCTATATCTTCCACCATTTATCTTAAATTTATGTCCCCTTGTAATGGTGTGTTCCACCGGGGAAAAAGTCTCTGACTGTCTACTCTATTCCCCTAATCATCTTATAAACCTTTATCAAGTCCCCCCTCATCCATCTCCGTTCTAATGAGAAAAGGCCTAGCACCCTCAACATTTCGTTGTATGACCTACTCTCCATTCCAGGCAACATCCTGGTAAATCTCCTTTGCACTTTTTCCAAAGCTTCCACATCCTTCCTAAAATGAGGCGACCAGAAATGCACACAGTACTCCAAATGTGGCCTGACCAAGGTTTTGTACAGCTGCATCATTACCTCACGGCTCTTAAATTCAATCCCTCTGCTAATGAACGCTAGCAAACCATTGGCCTTCTTCACAGCTCTATCCACTTGAGTGGCAACTTTAAAAGATCTATGAACATAGACCCCAAGATCTCTCTGCTCCTCCACATTGCCACGAACCCTACCGTTAACCCTGTATTCCGCATTCATATTTGTCCTTCCAAAATGGACAACCTCACACTTGTCAGGGTTAAACTCCATCTGCCACTTCTCAGCCCAGCTCTGCATTCTACGGGCAATTTAACATGGCCAATCCACCTAACCCGCACATCTTTGGACTGTGGGAGGAAACCGGAGCACCCGGAGGAAACCCACGCACACACGGGGACGACGTGCAGACTCCGCACAGACAGTGACCCAGCCGGGAACTGAACCTGGGACCCTGGAGCTGTGAAGCATTTATGCTAACCACCATGCTACCGTGCTGCCCCATCATCTGCAAATTTACTGACCCACACTTCAACTCCCTCATCCAAGTCGTTAATGAAAATCACAAACAGCAGAGGACCCAGAACTGATCCCTGCGGTACGGTACTGATAACTGGTCTCCAGGCTGAATATTTGCCATCCACCACCACTCTCTGTCTTCTATCGGTTAGCCAGTTCGTTATCCAACTGGCCAAAGTTCCCACTATCCCATGCCTCCTTACTTTCTGCACAAGCCTACAATGCCTTACTAAAATCCATGTACACTACATCCACTGCTTTACCTTCATCCACATGCTTGGTCAACTCCTCAAAGAAGTTAATAAGACTTGTAAAGCAAGACCTACCCCTCACAAATCCGTGCTGACTATCCCTAATCAAGCAGTGCCTTTCCAGATGCTCAGAAATCCTATCCCTCAGTACCCTTTCCATTACTTTGCCTACCACCGAAGTAAGACTAACTGGCCTGTAATTCTCAGGGTTATCCCTATTCCCTTTTTTGAACAGGGGCACGACATTCGCCACTCTCCAATCCTCTGGTACCACCCCTGTTGACAGCGAGGACGAAAAGATCATTGCCAACGGCTCTGCAATTTCATTTCTTGCTTCCCATAGAATCCTTGGATATATCCCGTCAGGCACGGGGGACTTGTCTATCCTCAAGTTTTTCAAAATGCGCAACACATCTTCCTTCCTGACAAGTATCTCCTCGAGCTTATCAGTCTGCTTCACGCTGTCCTCTCCAACAATATAGCCCCTCTCGTTTGTAAATACGGAAGAAAAATACTTGTTCAAGACCTCTCCTATCTCTTCAGACTCAATACACAATCTCCCGCTAATGTCCTTGATCGGACCTACCCTCACTCTAGTCATTCTCATATTTCTCACATATGTGTAAAAGGCCTTGGGGTTTTCCTTGATCCTACCTGCCAAAGATTTTTCATGCCCTCTCTTAATCCCTTACTTCAGTTCCCTCCTGGCTATCTTGTATCCCTCCAGCGCCCTGTCTGAACCATGTTTCTTCAGCCTTACATAAGTCTCCTTCTTCCTCTTAAGAAGACATTCAACCTCTCTTGTCAACCATAGTTCCCTCACTCGACCATCTCTTCCCTGCCTGACAGGTACATACATATCAAAAACACGCAGTACCTGTTCCTTGAACAAGGTCCACATTTCACTTGTGTCCTTCCCTGACAGCCTATGTTCGCAACTTCTGCACTTCAATTCTTGTCTGACAACATTGTATTTACCCTTCCCCCAATTATAAACCTTGCCCTGTTGCACGCACCATCCCTCTCCATAACTAATGTGAAAGTCACAGAATTGTGGTCACTTCCTCCAAAATGCTCCCCCACTAACAAATCTATCACCTGCCCTGGTTCATTAACAAGTACTAAATCTAACATGGGGCTCATTCTGGGGTAGGTGGGACCTCTACAAACAGGATGGTCTTCACCTGAACCAGAGGGGTACCAATATCCTGGGGGAGGAGATTTGCTAGTGCTCTTCGGGGGGGTTTAAACTAATTCAGCAGGGGGATGGGAACCTAAATTGTAGTCCCAGTGTACAGGATGTTGAGAGTAGTGAGGTCAGGGATAGGGTTAAAAGTTCGAAAGAGGGCACCGGCAAGCAGGACGCTGGTTTGAAGTGTGTCTACTTCAACGCCAGGAGCATCCGGAATAAGGTGGGTGAGCTTGCAGCATGGGTTGGTACCTGGGATCTCGATGTTGTGGTGATTTCGGAGACATGGGTAGAGCAGGGACAGGAATGGTTGTTGCAGATTCCAGGATTTAGATGTTTCTGTAAAAACAGAGAAGATGGTAAAAGAGGGGGGGGAGGGGGGTGTGGCATTGTTAATCAAGGAAAGTATTACGGCAGTAGAAAGGACGCTAGAGGACTCATCTACTGAGGTAGTACGGGCCGAGGTTAGGAACAGTAGAGGAGAGGTCACCCTGTTGGGAGTTGTCTATAGACCTCCGAATAGTTCCAGAGATGTAGAGGAAAGGATTGCAAAGATGATTCTCGACAGGAGCGGGAGTAACAGGGTAGTTGTTATGGGGGACTTTAACTTTCCAAATATGGACTGGAAATACTATAGTTCGAGTACTATAGATGGGTCAGTTTTTGTGCAGTGTGTGCAGGAGGGTTTTCTGACACAGTATGTAGACAGGCCAACAAGGGGCGAGGCCACATTGGATTTGGTACTGGGTAATGAACCAGGGCAGGTGTTAGATTTAGATGTAGGTGAGCACTTTGGTGATAGTGATCACAACTCGGTTATTTTTACTTTAGCAATGGGCAGGGATAGGTATATACCGCAAGGCAAGAATCATAGCTGGGGGAAAGGCAATTATGATGCTATTCGGCAAGATTTAGGATGTATAGGATGGGGAAGGAAACTGCAGGGGATGGGTACAATCGAAATGTGGAGCTTTTTCAAGGAACAGCTACTGTGAGTCCTTGATAAGTATGTACCTGTCAGGCAGGGAGGAAGTTGTCGAGCAAGGGAACCGTGGTTTACTAAGGAAGTTGAAGCACTTGTCAAGAGGAAGAAGAAGGCTTATGTTAGGATGAGACATGAAGGCTCAGTTAGGGCACTTGAGAGTTACAAGTTAGCCAGGAAGGACCTAAAGGGAGAGTTAAGAAGAGCGAGGAGAGGACACGAAAAGTCGTTGGCGGATAGGATCAAGGAAAACCCTAAGGCTTTCTATAGGTATATCAGGAACAAAAGAATGACTCGAGTAAGATTAGGGCCAATCAAGGATAGTAGTGGAAAGTTGTGTGTGGAATCAGAGGAGATAGGGGAAGTGTTAAATGGATATTTTTCGGTGTTTACACTGGAGAAATACAATGTTGTCGAGGAGAACACTCAGGTTCAGTCGTCCAGGCTAGATGGAATTGAGGTTCAAAAGGAGGAGGTGTTAGCAATTTTGGAAAATGTCAAAATAGATAAGTCCCCTGGGCCAGATGGGATTTATCCTAGGATTCTCTGGGAAGCCAGGGAGGAGATTGCAGAGCCTTTGTCCTTGATCTTTATGTCGTCTTTGTCGACAGGAATAGTGCCGGAAGACTGGAGGATAGCAAATGTTGTCCCCTTGTTCAAGAAGGGGAGTAGAGACAACCCTGGTAATTATAGACCTGTGAGCCTTACTTCGGTTGTGGGTAAAATGTTGGAAAAGGTTATAAGAGATAGGGTTTATAATCATCTTGAAAATAACAAGTTGATTAGCGATAGTCAACACGGTTTTGTGAAGGGTCGGTCATGCCTCACAAACCTTATTGAGTTTTTTGAGAAGGTGACCAAACAGGTGGATCAGGGTAAAGCTGTTGATGTGGTGTATATGGATTTCAGTAAGGCGTTTGATAAGGTTCCCCACGGTAGGCTATTGCAGAAAATAAGGAAGTATGGAATTGAAGGTGATTTGGCGGTTTGGATCAGTAATTGGCTAGCTGAAAGAAGACAGAGGGTGGTGGTTGATGGCAAATGTTCATCCTGGAAGTTCAGTTACTAGTGGTGTACCGCAAGGATCTGTTTTGGGGCCACTGCTGTTTGTCATTTTTATAAATGACCTGGAAGAGGGTGTAGAAGGATGGGTTAGTAAATTTGCAGATGACACGAAGGTTGGTGGAGTTGTGGATAGTGCTGAAGGATGTTGTAGGATACAGAGGGACATAGATAAGCTGCAGAGCTGGGCTGAGAGGTGGCAGATGGAGTTTAATGCAGAAAAGTGTGAGGTGGTTCACTTTGGATGGAGTAACAGGAATGCAGAGTACTGGGCGAATGGCAAGATTCTTGGTAGTGTAGATGAACAGAGAGATCTCGGCATCCAGGTACATAAATCCCTGAAAGTTGCCACCCAGGTTAATAGGCCTGTTAAGAAGGCATATGGTGTGCTAGCCTTTATAAGCAGGGGGATTGAGTTTCGGAACCACAAGGTCATGCTGCAGCTGTACATAACTCTGGTGCGGCCGCACCTGGGGTACTGCGTGCAGTTCTGATCACCACATTATAGGAAGGATGTGGAAGCTTTGGAAAGGGTTCAGAGGAGATTTACTAGGATGTTGCCTGGTATGGAGGGAAGGTCTTACGAGGAAATGCTCAGGGAATTGAGGTTGTTTTCGTTAGAGAGGAGAAGGCTGAGCGGTGACTTAATAGAGACATATAAGATAGTCAGAGGGTTAGATAGGGTGGACAGTGAGAGTCTTTTTCCTCGGGTGGTGATGACCAACACGAGGGGACATAGCTTTAAATTGAGGGGTGATAGATATAGGACAGATATCAGAGGCAGTTTCTTTACTCAGAGAGTAGTAGGGGTGTGGAACGCCCTGCCTGCAACAGTAGTAGACTCGCCAAATTTAAGGGCATTTAAGTGGTCACTGGATAGACATATGGATGAAAATGGAATAGTGTAGGTCAGATAGGCTTCAGATGGTTTCACAGGTCGGCGCAACATCGAGGGCCGAAGGGCCCGTACTGCGCTGTAGTGTTCTATGTTCTATGTTCTATGGCCTCCCCTCTGGTCGGACAGTTTACATACTGTGTTAGAAAAGCTTCCTGGACACACTGCACAAACATTACCCCATCCAAACTATTTGATCTAAAGAGTTTCCACTCAATGTTTGGGAAGTTGAAGTCACCCATGACTACTACCGTGTGACTTCTGCACCTTTACAAAATCTGTTTCCCAACCTGTTCCTCCACATCTCTGCTGCTATTGGGGGGCCTATAGAAAACTCCCAACAAGGTGACTGCTCCTTTCCTATTTCTGACTTCAACCCATATTACCTCAGTAGGCAGATTCTCCTCGAACGGCCTTTCTGCAGCTGTTATACTATCTCTAATTAGCAATGCCACCCGCCCCCCCCCCCACCCCCACCCAGCTCTTTTACCATCCTCCCTAATCTTGTTGAAACATCTATAACCAGGGACCTCCAACAACCATTTCTGCCCCTCTTCTATCCAAGTTTCCGTGATGGCCACCACATCGTAGTCCCAAGTACCGATCCATGCCTTAAGTTCACCCACCTTATTCCTGATGCTTCTTGCATTAAAGTATACACACTTCAAACCATCTCCTTGCCTGCAAGTACTCTCCTTTGTCAGTGTTACCTTCCCCACTGCATCACTACGTGCTTTGGCGTCCTGACTATCGGCTTCCTTAGTTGCTGGACTAGAGATCCGGTTCTCATTCCCCTGCCAAATTAGTTTAAACCCTCCCGAAGAGTACTAGAAAACCTCCCCTCCCACCACCCCCCCCCCCCCCCACCCCAGGATATTGGTGCCTCTCTGGTTCAGATGCAACCCGTCCTGCTTGTACAGGTCCCACCTTCCCCAGAATGCGCTCCAATTATCCAAATACCTGAAGCCCTCCCTCCTACACCATTCCTACAGCCACGTGTTCAACTGCACTCTCTCCCTATTCCTAGCCTCGCTATCACGTGGCACCGGCAACAAACCAGAGATGACGACTCTGTCTGTCCTGGCATTTAACTTCCAGCCTAACTCCCTAAACTTGTTTATTACCTCCACACCCTTTTTCCTACCTACGTTGTTGGTACGAATGTGCACCACGACTTCTGGCTGCTCACCCTCCCCCTTCAGGATCCTGAAGACACGATCCGAGACATCCCTGGCCCTGGCACCCGGGAGGCAACATACCTTTCGGGAGTCTCACTCGCGACCACAGAATCTCCTATCTATTCCCCTAACCATTGAATCTCCTATTACTATTGCTTTTCTATGCTCCCCCCTTCCCTTCTGAGCCCCAGAGCCAGACTCAGTGCCAGAGACCTGGCCGCTGGGGCCTTCCCCCGGTAGGTCACCCCCCAACAGCATCCAAAACGGTACACTTGCTTTGAAGTGGTACGGCCACGAGGGATCCCTGCACTGTCTGCCTGTTAGTTTTCTTTCCCCTGACTGTAACCCAGCTAGTCTTGTACAGTACCTTTGGTGTGGCTACCTCCCTGTAACTCTTCTCGATAACCCCCTCTGCCTCCCGGAGGATCCGAAGTTCATCCAGCTCCAGCTCCAGTACCTTAACACGGCCTCTGAGGAGCTGGAGTTGGGTGCACTTCCCGCAGGTATAGTCAGTGGGGACACCAGTGGTGTCCCTCACCACCCACATCCTACAGGAGGAGCATGCAACTGCCCAAGCCTCCATCCCCTCTTACTTTACAGAATTCGCTGCCCCGTGGACAACTGGACCTCCACCCTCCGTCTCTGCTTCCAGTCAGCTGTACTCTAAACTCCTGGCTCCATTCACACTCTTTGATAAATATAAGAAATGAAATGTAAGGAGCACCTTACTCCCTCCTCACCTAACTCACTCAGTCACCAACTCTCACTGTAGCACTCAAATGACATAAGCTCAGTACTCCCTCAGTCACCAAACTCTCACTGTAGCACTCAAATGCCACCAGCTCAGCACTCCCTCAGTCACCAAACTCTCACTGTAGCACTCAAATGCCACAAGCTCAGCACTCCAATGCAAACAAAGTCTGCACTGTAACTAGCTCCTATTTATGCTGCGACCCTAGCCTCTGATAACTGGCCTAATGCAATTAACTAATTAACAAGCTCCAGCTGCACGTAAGTACAAATAGAACCTTGTTTAAAGCTGATTCAAAATTCACCTTCTTATAGACCAAACAGCAAATTTAAGTTAATTAACTAAATAAAAGAAATACTAGATTTTAAATAAAAAATGAACCCTTATACTCCCTCAGTCACCAAGCTCTCACTGTAGCACTCAAATGCCACAAGCTCAGCACTCCAGGGCAAACAAAGTCTGCACTGTAACTAGTTCCAATTTATGCTGTGACCCTAGCCTCTGAAAACTGGCCTAATGCAATTAACTAATTAACAAGCTCCAGCTGCAAGTAAGTACAAATAGAACCCTGTTTAACGCTGATTCAAAATTCACCTTCTTATAGACCAAACAGCAACTTTTAAGTTAATTAACTAAATAAAAGAAATACTAGACTTTAATTTTTTTTTAAAAAATGAACCCTTATACTCCCTCAGTCACCAAACTCTCACTGTAGCACTCAAATGCCACAAGCTCAGTACTCCCTCAGTCACCAAACTCTCACTGTGGCACTCAAATGCCACAAGCTCAGCACTCCCTCAGTCACCAAACTCTCACTGCAGCACTCAAATGCCACGAGCTCAGCAGTCCAATGCAAACAAAGTCTGCACTGTAACTAGCTCCTATTTATGCTGTGACCCTAGCCTCTGAAAACTGGCCTAATGCAATTAACTAATTAACAAGCTCCAGCTGCAAGTAAGTACAAATAGAACCTTGTTTAAAGCTGATTCAAAATTCACCTTCTTATAGACCAAACAGCAACTTTTAAGTTAATTAACTAAATAAAAGAAATACTAGATTTTAAATAAAAAATGAACCGTTATACTCCCTCAGTCACCAAGCTCTCACTGTAGCACTCAAATGCCACAAGCTCAGCACTCCAGGGCAAACAAAGTCTGCACTGTAACTAGTTCCAATTTATGCTGTGACCCTAGCCTCTGAAAACTGGCCTAATGCAATTAACTAATTAACAAGCTCCAGCTGCAAGTAAGTACAAATAGAACCTTGTTGAACGCTGATTCAAAATTCACCTTCTTATAGACCAAACAGCAACTTTTAAGTTAATTAACTAAATAAAAGAAATACTAGACTTTAATTTTTTTTTTAAATGAACCCTTATACTCCCTCAGTCACCAAACGCTCACTGTAGCACTCAAATGCCACAAGCTCAGTACTCCCTCAGTCACCAAACTCTCACTGTGTCACTCAAATGCCACAAGCTCAGCACTCCCTCAGTCACCAAACTCTCACTGCAGCACTCAAATGCCACAAGCTCAGCAGTCCAATGCAAACAAAATCTGCACTGTAACTAGCTCCTATTTATACTGTGATTCTAGCTTCTGAAAACTGGCCTAATGCAATTAACTAATTAACAAGCTCCAGCTGTAAGTAAGTACAAATAGAACCTTGTTTATCACTGATTCAAAATTCACCTTCTTATAGACCAAACAGCAACTTTTAAGTTAATTAACTAAATAAAAGAAATACTAGACTTTAAATAAAAAATGAACCCTTATACTCCCTCAGTCACCAAGCCCTCACTGTAGCACTCAAATGCCACAAGTTCAGCACTCCAGGGCAAACAAAGTCAGCACTGTAACTATCTCCAATTTATGCTGTGACCCTAGCCTCTGAAAACTGGCCTAATGCAATTAACTAATTAACAAGCTTCAGCTGCAAGTAAGTACAAGTAGAATCTTATTTAAAGCTGATTCAAAATTCACCTTCTTATAGACCAAACAGCAACTTTTAAGTTAATTAACTAAATAAAGAAATACTAGACTTTAAATTTTTTTTTAAAATGAACCCTTATACTCCCTCAGTCACCAAACTCTCACTGTAGCACTCAAATGCCACAAGCTCAGCACTCCAGTGCAAAAAAATACTTTGGTTCGAAAAACTGCATGGCCCTAATTATATTTGTCGATCTTTGATATCTTGGATTTGAAGTTAAAATTTCAATGTTTTATGAAAACTGAATGTCAACAGAGTAGGAAAATATTTCTGCTTCCATGCAGAAAATGGCAATGCCAATGTGTGTATTGCGGGCGAGAGGGTCTGCAGCGGTAAGCACTATTGCCTCAAAGCACCAGGGACCCCAGTTCAATTTCGGCCTTGGATGACTATGTGAAGTTGGAAATTTCTCAAGGTGTTTGCGTGGGTTTCCTGTTGATTCTCGGATTTCTTCGCACAGCCCATAGATGCCCGGGATCCGGCGGGGCAGTTGGCATTGGTAGTGTGCTCTTTCAGAAAGTCTGTGTATACTCGACTGTCTGACGCTTTGCAGGCAACCAAATGTTATTGAAGAATTATTGCTGACCTGTCGAATACTTATTAGCCAGTAATGTGAGCGAAACATACAATGAATGGAACATTCTGTTTCAGTAATCATGCTCCAGAAAGCAAGGGCAACAATCATTTACACATGTGTGTACGGGGTCACAGTATGCACCAATAGCTATTTACAGCGAATGGAATATTTTTGAAGTCGGGTCACTGCTGACACCATTCAGCCAATGTGTTCTCAGAAAGGTCACATAATCAACATTGCTATTGGAAACAAGATGATCTATTTATGTTGTGTTAGCTGAGGGCTTTTCTTTTATCAATTTAGGGGATGTGGGCATTGCTGGCTAGGCCAGCCTTTATTGTCCATCCCTCTTTGCCCTTGAGATGGTACTGATGAGATGACTTCTTGAAACGCCGCAGTCGTAAGATATGGGGTTATCCAGAGTGTTGTTAGCAAGGAAATTCCATGATATTGGCCCAACGCCAGGGAAGGAACGGAAATAAAGCACAATCCAGGATGGGAGGCAACTTGGAGGGGCAGCTCCAGAGTGTTGTATTCCCAAGTACCTGCAGCCCTTGTCTTTCTATACAGTTGCGCTTTTCGTGGAATGGAAGGTCGAAAAACATTGGAGAGTTTCAGCAATATATCTTGCAAATGTTATACACAACTGAGATTTTATGATCTGTAATTAACTTTTTATGGAAGGGCTAGCAGTTAAGCCAACATGCCTTTTTTCTGTATTGATTCAAACTTGTTGGCTTTTGGTGAAATTAAATGAAAAATGCTTATTGGTTATTAGTCGACACATTCCGGCGCCTGTTCGGGGAGGCTGGAAGAGGAATTGAACCGTGCTTATGGCTTGCCTTGGTCAGTTTTAAAAGCCAGCGATTTAGCCCAGTGTGCTAAACCAGCCGCTGCAATCACGCAGGAAAGTCGAGTATATACTATCTCACACCTGAGTTGTACTTTGCAGATGGTGTTCAGGTCTTAGGTAGTCAGGACTTGACTTATGCGCTCCAGGATTCCTAGCCTTTGCCATATTCTCCTGGCTGTACTTACGTCGTCAATCCAGTTCAGTTTCTTTTTAGTTACAACCCCCAGGAGATAGATTTTGATTAGTATAACAGTCCATTCAATAGTGCAGGGGGACGTTTGGCAAAGGCACCAAAAATTAGAAAGGGCTGTTGCTTACAAAGAGATGAGAACAGAAAACATACATCTATATACAATGACATGAGAACGTCGTCCCAAAATCTAGGATTATCTCTGTGATTGTAAGCCACTTTCACGGATCCCAAACTATGCCCGTCGTAGCCATCATATTGAAGAGCTCTTTTAGATGCAAAACCTATCTTGATGCGGGCTGCATTCTGGTTGTTACCATACACAATGATGAGCTACACATACCCCGTTATTTATTGTTCTCATTGAGGTACGCACTGGGAGAATGTATATTGATGTGAGGTGGGCGTCTCTGGTTAGATCCACATTCATTGTCAATCGCTAGGAGACATTGAGAATGGGGTAGTGAGCGGATGTCTTGAACATCTGCAGTTCCTGAACTTCCTCCAATGCTGTGAGGGAAGAAATTCCGCAACAACGGAATATCGCAACATAATTGCAATATACTGCGCTGTCAATTTTCCATTCTATGAACTGCAATGAGAAATAAAACAATCAAGGTCTATAATGAAAAACTTCAACATGTAGAACATGAGATCGGAAGAAATAGGAGGCAGATAAGATCACAAGGACTGGCAAGTCTGCTCATCATTTAGTATGTTGAATGCAGATCTTCGGCTTCAAATCGAGTTTCTAACCTGGTCTTCACTTCCCTTGATTCCTTAATTGATCAAATGTGTATTCCACCCTTATGAATATTCAGGATGATGCTTCCACAAGTTGTCTGGGTAGACAATTCCAAAGATTCAAGCTATTTGAGTTATTTGTTCCTCACCTCAGCACGAAAGTATTTAACCTTTCCATAGACAGTTTCCCGATTTTCTAGAATATCCAGTCAGTGAAAACACACCAGTGCCTACTCTGTCAAAGGTTAATAATTTGGAATATTTCAATGAGATCATTTCTCATTCTTCCGAATTCCAGAGGACATAGATGACGTTTAATTTGAGGTTTATGATAGGAAACTATCTGAACTCAATTTCCTGAACAGGAAATTATAGGCTGGTTAGCCTGACTTCAGTCAGTTGTAACATTTTAGCGTCCGTTATCAAATATGAGACCGCGGAGTACTTGGAAGTGCATTGTAAAATTGGACTGATTCTGCTCAGCTGCGTCAAGAGGAGATCATGTCTGACAAATCTGTTAGAGTTCTTTGAGGAGTTAACAATGATGTTGGACAAAGGACAACCAGTGGACGTGATTTATGTAGATTCCCAGAAAGCCTTTGATAAGGTGCCACACGGGAGTCTGTTCAATAGATTACGAGCCCATGGTGTTAAGGGGAAAATCCAAGCATAGATATAGGATTGGCTGACTGGCAGAAGTCAGAGAGTGGGAGTACGGGGCTCTTTTTCAGGATGGCAGCCTGTGACAATTGGTGTGCCCCATGGGTTTGTGCTGGTATCACAACTTTTAACAGGATACATTAATGATCTACAAGAAGAAACTGTTTCTAAGTCTGCAGACGATACAAAGATCTGCAGAGGGTAAGGTAGTATTGAGGAAGCAGTGGGGCTGCAGAAGCACTTGGACAGGCTCGGAGAGTGGCAAAGAAGTGGGATAGAATACAATATGTAAAAGTGTGAGGTTATGCACTTTGGAAGGACGAATGGAGGCACAGACTATGTTCTAAATGAGTACATGCTGAGGAAATCAGAAGGACTAAGGGACTTGGGACTCCTTGTTTACATTTCTCTTAAGCTTAATGTGCAGGTTCAGTCGGCAGTCAGGAATGGAAGTACAATATTAGCATTCATGTAGAGAGGCGAGAATACGAGGGTTGTACTTCTGAGGCTGTATAAGGCTCTGGTCAACCCACATTTGGAGTATTGTGAGCAGGTTTTGGACCCGTATCTAAGGAAGGATGTGCGGCCTTGGAATGGTTCCAGAGGGGGTTCACAAGAATTATCCCTGGAATGAGAGTTTGTCGTATGAGGAACTTCTGAGGGCTCTGGTTCTGTACTCGTTGGAGTTTAGATGTATGAGGGGGGGGGGGGGGGTGTGGTCTTTTTGAAACTTGCAGGAGACTGAAAGGCCTGCATAAAGTGAACATGGTGAGGATGTTTCCACTTCCAGGAATAATTAGAACCAGAGGGTACAAGTTTAGATTAAATGACAATCTTCTAAAACAGAGATGAGGGGGGGATTTCTTCAGCTAGAGGTTCGTGAATCTGTGGAACTCTTTGCCGCAGAAGGCTGTGGTGACCAAATCATTGAGTGTCTTTAAGACAGAGATAAATAGGTTCTTGATTAATAAGGGGATGAGGAGTTACGGGGAGAAAGGAGGAGAATGGGAATGATAAAAATATCAGCCATGATTGAATGGCGGAGCAAACTCGATGGGCCGATGGGCCTAATTATGCTGCTATGTCTTATGTTCTTATGGTCTTCTGGAGTACGGGTCTGTGGGCCGTGATCAATATCAAAGTACACCGTGGCTGCCCTTAGCAGTTCATGCAGTTTCTTTTTGCAGTGCTGGCCACTCCTGCCGGTGTTGCCCACCATGCTCATGGTGTCTCCCGCCTGCACCCTGGCCCATGCTCGGTAGCGGCTTGCAATCACCTCCCCACCCCAGGGTGCAGCGTGTCCTTCTTGGTGTCTCCATTTCAGTGTCCATGAAATGGGGTGCCGCTCTCTTTGCTGCTGTTCTTTCAGCTGCAATGGTGTGTGTGGATTGTGGATTGTTTATGTGCAGCTGCAGCTTGTATCGATTGTCAATCCTGACTCGGATAAATCCGTCACCGTTTTCGATAAAAAATCAGTCGTGTTCGGGGTAGCATGGTGGTGCAGTGGCTCGCACTGCAGCCTCAAGGCGCCAAAGTCCCAGGTTTGATCCCGGCCCTGGGTCACTGTCCGTGTGGAGTTTGCACATTTTTCGTGTTTGTGTGGGTTTTACCCCACAACCCAAATATGTACAGGTCAGATGGAGGAGTAACGTAAAGAAATTTTTTGAAAAAAGAATCGTCGTGTTCCACGTGGTGCCGGTGCAAGCCCGTTGCCCGTTGATGAATTGATCTGGGAACGGCGCCAATATTTCTGTCAGAGAAAACCACCGATGCACACATAGTATCTGAAAAGGGAATTCCATCAATTATTTGGAAATCAAGTGCGAGCAAAGAAACCAGATGCTGGCGACAACTTTATGTGGGCAGCACGATAGCATAGTGGATAGCACAATTGCTCCACAACTCCAGGTTCGATTCCCGGCTTGGGTCACTAACTGTGCGGAGTCTGCACGTTCTCCCTGTGTCTGCGTCGGTTTCCTCCGGGTGCTCCTGTTTCCTGCCACAGTCCAAAGACGTACAAGTTAGGTGGATTGGCCATGATAAATTGGGTGGGGATTGGGTCGAGGTGTGATCTTATGTGGTGTGCTCTTTCCAAGAGCTGGTGCAGACCTGACGGGTCGAATGGCCTCCTGTGTCATTGTAAATTATATGATCAATGACACCCTTTATCTGACGTTGATAACCTAAGTGCAGAGAGTGAAATGTTCAGTTTTGTAATCATATAATCATGGAATTTACAGGTCAGAAGGAGATCATTCGTCCCATCGATAAAGCACTGGCTGTTGGAAAAAGGATCTTCTTCTGCTCATGCCTCCACCTTATTCCCGTTACCTTGTAATCCCACATGACATTTTGGACCCAAACGGGCAATTTAGCATGGCAAATCCACATAAGCTGCATACCTTTTGACTGTGTGAAGCAAAGACAAGGAGAAAGTGAAACCTCATGCAGACAGCCACCCGAGGCCAGAATTGAACGTTCGTCCCTGGAGCTGTGAGAGTGTAGTGCAAACCACTGTGCCAACCCTTTATAGAAAACAACGATGGGCAATCTCTTGATGCCATCAATGCAGCATAGACGTTGGGTATAATTCTCTGTGCCCACAACAAACAGAATCCATTCCGCGATGAGTCGGAGGGCATCTTATGGAACATATTCCTGCATCTATTTTTTATGTTTCTATGAATAACCTCAGTCGTGACGTGAATTGAATGGGATTTTTTCATGGATTCATAGAATTTACAGTGCAGAAGGAGGCCATTCGGCCCATCGAGTCTGCACCAGCTCTTGGAAAGAGCAACCTTCCCAACCGCAGACCTCCACCCTAGCCCCATAACCCAGTTGCCCCACCCAACACTAAGCGCAATTTTCGACACTAAGGGCAATTTAGCATGGCCAGTCCACCTAACCTGCACATCTTTGGAATTTGGGAGGAACGCGCAGCACCTGGAGGAAACCCATGTACACACGGGGAGAACATGCAGACTCCGCACAGACAGTGGCCCAAGCCGGGAATCGAATCTGGGACCCTGGAGCTGTGAAGCAATTGTGCTAATCACTATGCTACCGTACTGCCCTCACGATGCTACCGTGCTGCCAATCACTATGCTGCCCATCACTATGCTACCGTGCTGCTGGCTTTGCTCTGCATCAACAAACTAGCTGCCCAGCCAACTGAGCTAAACCAGCCTGCATGACAAAGTAAAATGCTGTTTGTTGCACATTTAGAGATCAGAATGTGTTACTGGCACAAACAGAAGTAATCATGTGACAAAGGGTAACTTGGAGCAGGGAACAAGTAGCCTCAGTGGGGTGAGATGCTGGGAGGAAAGACAATGGTGAGAGGAATAACGAATCGATGGAAGAAATGAAAATAAATAAGTAAAAATTTAAACGGGTGAATGTGGAGGAGAGTTCACATTCTGAATTTGTTGAATCAATGTTAAGTCTGGAAAGCTGTAACGTTCCGCGTGGGAATGTGAGGTGCTGATTGTGCAGTTTGCGTTGGTTGTCACATAAACATGACAGCAGGACTATCAGTTGAAATGGCTCCTTCTTGCGGTCTTCAAAACGGCCACTCAGTATGCGTTTAGTCTGTCCAATGTCGAGTAGATACATTGGGAGCACAGAATGAAATAGCCCAGTTTGAAGGAGGTGCACATAAAGCGCTGCCTCACCTGAAATGTGTATTTGGATCATGAGCAGCGAGGAGGTAGACGATCCACTGTAACACCTTCTGCTATTGCATGGACAAGTGCCGTGGGGAGAGGGTGAGATGTTGGGTGTTTGAAGAGTGGTCCGGGATATCCTGGCTGGAATGGTCACAACAGAATACTATCTGCGGGAATGGAATTGGAGTTGTTCTCTTTTTCATGTATATCGAGGTACAATTAAACGTATTGTTCTGCATAGAGTCCAGACAGATCATCCCATGCAAGAAAAAAAATCACAGGACCTACATAAATACACACTGTAAAGGCATAAACACAGGATGAGCTTACGGAACGCAATACTACTAAGTCGAGAAGATGTGTGAAGAGACCAGATCAGTCGCCGAGAGTGTAAATCAGAAGTCTGGTAACAGCGGGAATCATCTATTTTTTAATGACTCAGTGCTAATTCTCAGTATGAGGGGAAGATGTGTTTGCGGCAACAATGCTGGTGTTGGCAGAACTGGCAGAGGATAATCCTTTCGATGTGGAGGCTGGTGGGGTGAAAAGTGAGGACAAGGGGGATCCTATCCATTTTCTGGGAGGGAGGAGAACGGTTAAGGACAGAGGTACTGGAGATGGGCGATTGGCTAGATCTGATCTCCAAGCTCCTGGGGTTTGAAAGAGCATGACCGTTGTTTTGTGAGTATGTACCGCAGCATAGCCGTGAAGCACAAGTTTGTGGTGAAATGCTCCAGGACGTAGGCTCCAGTAAGAAATCAACATCGGGGGGTAGCACGGTGGCGCAGTGGTTAGCACTACTGCCTCACGCCGCTGAGGTCCTAGGTTCAATCACGGCTCTGGGTCATTGTCTGTGTGGAGTTTGCACATTCTCCCCGTGTCTGCGTGGGTTTCACCCCCACAATTCAAAGGTGTGCTGGTTAGGTGGATTGCCAACGTTAAATTGCCCCTTAATTGGCAAAAATGAAGTGGATACGTTAAATTTAAAAAAAAATAGAGATCAACATCGTTTCGGTTCAAACACCTTCATTCTTGTTTTTGCAATTAAGGGGCAATGTAACGGGGCCATTCCACCTAACCTGCCTACGTTTGGATTGTGGAGTTGAGACCCATGCAGACACGGGTGAAATTGCAAAATCCACACGGACCCGGAATCAAACCCTGATCCTGAGCACCGTGAGGTAGCAGTGCTCATCACTGTGCCATCCTGCCACTCCAGATCAAATAACTTCAATAATCTTTCGGGGATTAGAATTGCAGCTGTGCCCAGCAATGTCAAAGAATAAGTGAAATAACGCCTGGACGCACTGGGTCTGATATTGCAGCCGAGGCTGCTCGTCCTCTTAATGCCCCTTTGTGGAGGAACCAATGACGGGGCGGGGATTTAAGGCAATGGACAGAAGGTTTGGAGCGTATTTGACTGAAAAAGTCTTTCCCCTGAGTGAGGTGGGATTCTGGATTGCAATGCCTGAACAGAGGGTGGAGGCGGAGGCATACATAACATTTAAGATGTACTTAGATGCATACTTGCACTGGCAAGACAATAAAGGTTACAATCCAAATGCTGGAAAATGGGATTAATATTGCGGCCGAAAGCACAAACTCTTGTACTCTTGATTTCCATGTCTCTATGAACATTGTAAAACCATATCTACATCTCAGTGTCTGTCCAGATTCGACAGCAGAAGTGGAGGGAGTCTTCTGCTGCTTCACGTTTTCAGTGATTATTGTGATGTCTGAGGGGCTGGGGCTTGGAGACGTTCGGGGTACTGCGGTGCAGCAGAAGCACGCTCCGTGGTGTGCGAGGCTGGTGCTGGAATGGTCACAGATGGGGAGGGGGTGTCCGATGGACTGGACGCACGCAAAGCTCCCGGGTATAGGGCCCACACAATGCCAAACATTCCTTCTGCCTCGGGATTCTCGTGGAAATTTCATTTAATTCTTGGGATAGAGGGACAGCTGGAGTGCGGTGATCTCACACTGGAGTCAATAAAACAGGTTTGCCAGGCATGAGGAAGTCGAAAGCATCTATCCACGGGCACAGTGCCTTACACGGCTCGAGGGTCGGGAGTAAAGGTGCAGTGCCCTCGCAATGCACCCGGCACAGGCTTGCACTGCCAATTTTGCTAACCTGGTAGTCTCCAACTGGCAGTGCGAATCGTCAAGTGCATACCTGGCAGGGCAAGCGTGACAGTGTCAAAATGTGCCTGGGCTGTGCTAATGCACTTCCCATGATTTCCCGTAACCCAATCCCCAAAAAACTCCCCCCACCCCCGATATTCACGTCTTGGACCGGGAGGCATCCATTCGACTGCCTCAGGGTTGGCCAAACCTGTCGTCAATGACAACGGCATGACGTGAAGTCGACGCCCAGTGAATGTTCCGTGAAGGTGTAGGGTTTGGAGAGAGTGTTCGCGATTTCAATACCGATTCATCACAACGAGATTATAGGGTTCACACGGCTCAATTCGCACGAATCCATCGAAAGGTTTGTGTGCATTAGTGTGTGCGTGTGTGCGAGAGGGTGGATGGCGTGGGTAGCGTTGAAAATTACAAAATACTGCCATGGAGGAGCGAATCGCATTTTTGTATCGCTCCGGATTTGCTCCCTTGCCGAGTTTCTCACGGGTAGAGAGGGCGCGCTCAAAATCGCCGCCCTCTGTCTCAGGGGCTAAAGATACAGCAGAATAAACCAGAGCTGCCGCTGGTAGGCATCACACCAGTTTTCCTGCACCTTTTGACACCTTGCCAAAATATCGGAAAATTCCGCCAGAAGTTAATTAAACAGTTAATGACTGACTGCAATGAAAATGTAGCCTTCAAACAGAATATAACATGAACATTTTGCAAGTAATGTGACCATTTCCGTGATGATCAGAGCTGAATGCTTCATTGTCCAAGTATACTCATCAAACGACTCTGTTTCAGATTGCACTAAGAACAAACTGAGGTTCTAATCTTTTGCGCACAATATCAAATCTATATTTGCACGTCCTGCAACAACACATATCAATTTCAATTGGAAACGAACATAACGAACATGTGTTTAACTCGTGTATTGACAATTCAGGTAGGTGATAATCGACCTAATGAAGAAAAATATGGCCAAAGGAAGGAATTAATGCAAACCATGTTCATCTATTGCAGGAGGTGCCACGGAGCGATGAATACATATGGAAGGTTTTCACGCAGCATTGGCGCAGACTGTACCACCGTTCTTCCTGTGGTGGTACATCTCCTAATGCACCATTAAAAACAGGACAATGTCAGAACATTCGGCGGTGCGGTCGGCAAATGTCAGATCCTGGCCTCTCGTGGGGAGAAAAGCCTTCTGTTAAGATTATCTTCCAATCCTGTTTATTGAATGATATCTTCATCAACACAGCTGATTACCTCCAACACGTACAGATTACAGAGAAGGAGGTGCTGGAAGTCTTCAATCACATAGAACATAGAACAGTACAGCACAGAACAGGCCCTTCGGCCCTCAATGTTGTGCCGAGCCATGATCACCCTACTCAAACCTACGTATCCACCCTATACCCGTAACCCAACAAACCCCCCATAACCTTACTTTTATTAGGACACTACGGGCAATTTAGCATGGCCAATCCACCTAACCCGCACATCTTTGGACTGTGGGAGGAAACCGGAGCACCCGGAAGAAACCCACGCACACAGGGGGAGGACGTGCAGACTCCACACAGACAGTGACCCAGCCGGGAATCGAACCTGGGACCCTGGAGCTGTGAAGCATTTATGCTAACCACCATGCTACCCTGCTGCCCCTGCTACCCTGCTGCCCCTAGGTAGATAAATCCCACGACCTGATGAAATGTATCCCACGACGTTGCGGAAGGCTAGGGAGGAAATTGCCGATCTCCGGGCAAGGATTTTTTTTGTCGACAGCCACAGTTGAGGCGCTTGAAGATTGCAGGGTAGCAAATTTTGTGCCTTGATTTTCAGAAAGGTCGCAAAAAGAGGTTGGGAACTACAGACCGCTGAGCGTAACGCCTGTGGTGGGTAGGTTGTTAGAATGTAATCTGAGTGACAGGAACTACAGGCACTCAGAGAGGCAGGGATGATTAGGGACAGTCAGCATGACTTTGTGAGTGAAAAATCATATATCACAAATCGGATTTATTTCTTTGAATGGATAACCAAGAAGGTAGATGAGGGCAGTGCAATCGACATTGCCTGCACTGGACTTCATCGAGGCCTTGACAAGGTAACATATGGTAGATTGTCGCATAAGGTTAAATCTCATGGGATCCAGAAATAGCTAATTGGATACAAAATTGGCTTGACAGCAGAAGACAAAAGTTGATGGCAAAGGGTTGTTTTCAAACTAAAGGTCTTTGATCAGCGGTGTGCGTCAGGGATCAGTGCTGGGTCATTTGCTATTTTTTATTTACATTAATGATTTGGATGTGAATTTAGGAGGCAAGGTTAGTAAGTTTGCAGGTGACACCAAGCAGTGAGTCCCCGGCATCTTGATCAATTCGGCCAGTGAGCCAATGAGTCGACAATGGAGTTTAATTTAGATAAATGTGATGGGATGAATTCTGGTAGATCGAATCGGGGCAGAACATGCTCAGTTAATGTTTGGGAGTTGGGGAGAGTAATAGAACAAAGAAACCTAGGCGTACATATTCATATCTCCTTGAAAGTGTAGTCACAGGTGGGCAGGGGGGTGAAAAAGGGCATAGAACATAGAACATAGAACGATACAGCGCAGTACAGGCCCTTCGGCCCTAGATGTTGCACCGACATGGAAAAAAAAAACTAAAGGCCATCTAACCTACACTATGCCCTTATCATCCATATGCTTATCCAATAAACTTTTAAATGCCCTCAATGTTGGCGAGTTCACTACTGTTGCAGGTAGGGCATTCCACGGCCTCACCACTCTTTGCGTAAAAAACCCACCTCTGACCTCTGTCCTATATCTATTACCCCTCAATTTAAGGCTATGTCCCCTCGTGCTAGCCACCCCCATCCGCGGGAGAAGGCTCTCGCTGTCCACCCTATCTAACCCTCTGATCATTTTGTATGCCTCTATTAAGTCACCTCTTAACCTTCTTCTCTCTAACGAAAACAACCTCAAGTCCATCAGCCTTTCCTCATAAGATTTTCCCTCCATACCAGGCAACATCCTGGTAAATCTCCTCTGCACCCGTTCCAAAGCTTCCACGTCCTTCCTATAATGAGGCGACCAGAACTGTACGCAATACTCCAAATGCGGCCGTACTAGAGTTTTGTACAACTGCAACTTGACCTCATGGCCCCGGAACTCAATCCCTCTACCAATAAAGGCCAACACAACATAGGCCTTCTTCACAACCCTATCAACCTGGGTGGCAACTTTCAGGGATCTATGTGCTCATCCACACTACCAAGAATTTTACCATTAGCCAAATATTCCGCATTCCTGTTATTCTTTCCAAAGTGAATCACCTCACACTTCTCCACATTAAACTCCATTTGCCACCTCTCAGCCCAGCTCTGCAGCTTATCTATGTCCCTCTGTAACCTGCAAATCGGCAATTGGCATGCTTGGTTTAATTGGACAGAACATTGAATATAGGAGTTGGGACGTCTTGCTAAAGTTGTAAAAGTCATTACTCAGGCCACACTTGGAATACTATTTACAGTTCTCGTTGTCCTATTATAGAAATTATATTTTTCATGTACAAAGTGTGCAGAAAAGATTTACTAGGATGCTACCGGGACTTGATGGTATGCATTATTAGGAGAGGCTGGGTAGAATAGTTTCCCTGGAGTGAGTGTCGGAGGCTTCGAGGTGAACTTATAGAGGTCTATAAAATAATGAGAGGCACAGATGAGGTAGATAGTCAACATATTTTTCCAAAGGTAGGGGAGTATAAATCTAAAGGCTCAGGTTTAAAGTGAGAGGGTGAGGGTCCAGAGGGGCAATGTTTTCAAACAAGTTATGCTGAGTGTCTGGAACAAGCTGCCAGAGGCAATTGTAGAGGCGGGTACAATTTTGTATTTTCAAAAGCATTTACAAAATTATAAAGGAAAGCTGGGTATAGAGTGACATGGGCCAAATGCTGGCAACTGGGGCTAGCTTTATGCAATAACTGGGCGAAGTGGGAAAGTTGGGCCGAAGGGTCTGTTTTCATGCTGTAAACCACAAAGACCGTATGCCTATTGCCTGCTTTTTCCTTGTAGAAAGGTCCAGTGAGACCCTCAGCAATTCGGAATTTCGGATACAGAGTTAAATTTATTAAATATATCAATTTCCCGAAATTTTACTCGACTGCGCATTCGTGCACTGCTTTAATGGTACACGGACAACATCCTGAAACAAAAAAATACCATCGGTCATTTCCTCTACCATCACTAAATATTGACCAATCAGAGGAATATTGGATTTAGTAGAAGTTTTGGATCCTTGAGCATGAATCATATGCAATAACATAATGTCTGGACTGTCTATAGTCTCAACTCTGCTTTCTAATCTACCACCTTGACGCTTTTCTATCATAAATCCATCAAAGTCTGCCTCACATATTTTCAGTTACTCAGCCGTCACTACTTCCTCGGCAAGTACTGTCACATGCTCCAACCCTGTGACTGAAACTTATAATGCCGGCATTTCCGACAGTTCTTGTCTCACCAACTAACGGAAAAACTCTCTCGGTACCCACACTGCCTGATTTCCTTCCGATCTTATAACTTTACAACTGGATGACCTTTCATTCTTCTTAACGTCAAAGGGTGTAGTCCCAACTAGTTAAAGGTTTATTCATATGATACGTACTCCATCCCAAGAATGAGGAGAATGAACATTTTCCGAACTGTTAAGTCCAGAGGGTACTCATTTTAATTACAGAGAAACGTTCCTTCATGTGTGATCTTGCTAAGGCCCTGAACAAGTGCGGTACATCTTTCCCACTGTTTTCTCATATTTGCCTTGTAATAAATAACAATATCCAATATGACGACCTTATGCCTTGCTGTGTCTGAATAATAACGTTTAGTAATTTGTCATGGGAGTGTCCCTTTGAGAAATGTTTGTCTTAACACATGGCTTCAGTGATGTTATTGTGTGGGTGGAGCTGGTCTGCGACTCTGAGTTTTACTTTCGCTTGGGTTTGGGGCTTGGTGTGGGTCTGAGATTTTGCTTTCGTTTTCACATTTGGCTGCTGGATTCAGACAGAGAAGTCTTGTCCTGTCTCGCTATCCTCACTATAATAGCTATTTCCCAACTGCTTGATGACTCGAAAATAAATTATAGCTTTCTGGAAGGAATTCCAGTAATTCTGGAAAGAAACCAAGAGCATATATACAAGGTCTTGAGTGCTGTATGTTGGGCTACACCTTTGAAAAGTGAGTACTGGTTTATAAGACCATAAGACCATAAGACATAGGTGTGGAAGTAAGGCCATTCGGCCCATCGAGTCCACTCCACCATTCAATCATGGTTGATTTCAACTCCATTTACCCGCTCTCTCCCCATAGCCCTTAATTCCTCGAGAAATCAAGAATTTATCAATTTCTGTCTTAAAGACACTCAATGTCCCGGCCTCCACCGCCCTCTGTGGCAATGAATTCCACAGACCTACCACTCTCTGGCTGAAGAAATTTCTCCTCATCTCTGTTCTAAAGTGACTCCCTTTTATTCTAAGGCTGTGCCCCCGCGTCCTAGTCTCCCCTGCTAATGGAAACAACTTCCCTACGTCCATCCTATCCAAGCCATTCATTATCTTGTACGTTTCTATTAGATCTCCCCTCAACCTCCTAAACTCCAATGAATATAATCCCACGATCCTCAGACGTTCATCGTATGTTAGGCCTACCATTCCTGGGATCATCCGTGTGAATCTCCGCTGGATCTGCTCCAGTGCCAGTATGTCCTTCCTGAGGTATGGGGCCCAAAATTGCTCACAGTATTCTAAATGGGGCCTAACTAGTGCTTTATAAAGCCTCAGAAGTACATCCCTGCTTTTATATTCCAAGCCTCTTGAGATAAATGACAACATTACATTTGCTTTCTTAATTACGGACTCAACCTGCAAGTTTACCTTTAGAGAATCCTGGACTAGGACTCCCAAGTCCCTTTGCACTTTAGCATTATGAATTTTGTCACCGTTTAGAAAATAGTCCATGCCTCTATTCTTTTTTCCAAAGTGCAAGACCTCGCACTTGCCCACGTTGAATTTCATCAGCCACTTCTTGGACCATTCTCCTAAACTGTCTAAATCTTTCTGCAGCCTCCCCACCTCCTCAATACTACCTGCCCCTCCACCTATCTTTGTATCATCGGCAAACTTGGCCATAATGCCCCCAGTCCCGTCATCTAGATCGTTAATATATAAAGAGAACAGCTGTGGCCCCAACACTGAACCCTGCGGGACACCACTTGTCACCGGTTGCCATTCCGAAAAAGAACCTTTTATCCCAACTCTCTGCCTTCCGTCTGACAGCCAATCGTCAATCCATGTTAGTACCTTGCCTCGAATACCATGGGCCCTTATTTTACTCAGCAGTCTCCCGTGAGGCACCTTGTCAAAGGCCTTTTGGAAGTCAAGATAGATAACATCCATTGGCTCTCCTTGTTATCTCTTCAAAGAACTCTAACAGGTTTGTCAGGCACGACCTCCCCTTACTAAATCCATGCTGACTTGTCCTAATCCGACCCTGCACTTCCAAGAATTTAGAAATCTCATCCTTAACGATGGATTCTAGAATTTTGCCAACAACCGAGGTTAGGCTAATTGGCCTATAATTTTCCATCTTTTTTCTTGTTCCCTTCTTGAACAGGGGGGTTACAACAGCGATTTTCCAATCCTCTGGGACTTTCCCTGATTCCAGTGACTTTTGAAAGATCATAACTAACGCCTCCTTGTTGTTGGGATCTTGTTGATAAAATGGAACAGATGAAGGGCAACATTTGTTACGAGTGTTACATAGACTAATGTAGTTGTGTGGGGTATTTAAGTTTGTAGTTGATAAACATGCTTACTGTGTGTGTTTATAAAAATGTTAACTGCTTTTGTAGAATAAAGCTTGTTTTTAATGATAAGTGCTTTGAGGCCTCTATTCAATAGCACCTGAAAGACAGGCCCTAATCGTACCAAAATCTATAAACAGTTGTACCTCAGGTGAACTCCGCGAGATGGAGTTCTCTAAACCCTGGTGCATAACAAATTGGGGGCTCGAGGGATAAAACTCGATCTTTCGTGATTGGGTTGGCTTCGTGAACTTAAAGACAGTAAAGGGCGATCATAATTGTGTTTGCTTTTCAGGTGGTGTATTCCAGATTAAGAAGGGAGTGTGTTGTGGACAATGGCTATTTCAGAGGTTCAGAAGTTTTGGGGGGTGAAGAATGTCTCACGCAGTACCTTACAGACAGAGATTAAAAATGGCTTTTTGATTTCGCAAAAACATTGCACTTAACAGTGCCTGACAAAATACGAAAAGAAGAGGTCATTGTGGCGGTAGTTGAGCATTTGCAATTGTTCGAGACACAGTCAGAATCATTGGAAATGGCAAGAATTGAATTACAGATCAAACAGCTTCAACATGGAAAATAATTGAAGCAGCTTGAATGCGAAGAAAGGTAAAAAGAAAGACTAGCCCTAGTGAGGAATTGAACAAACGAATGTGATATAAAATAGGATTATTAGTTAGAATAATGTAGATGTGAGCCAGTCTGATGGTAGTGAGCTCACAGACAAAGAACAAAGGGATTCAGCAAAGCATGGCGAGGAGGGGGGGGGGGAGCCTCGTGCAGGGTGGTGAAAAGGATGCTGGGTAACAAGAGGCCCTGGGTTGAGGAATGCAAAGTGAGCCAATCAGGATATATGGACAGGTCAGGAGGTACATAGCATGACCTATGGGAATCTTGTATGTGAAACTTGATGCAATTTGAATGATATGTGCAGAGTTCTCTTTGTCTCCGACTTTACTCGTTTATGAGGCTTCAGAAGACTGCATGTGTTCTGAATCTCGATAGAGCGGGTCAGCCTTGCAAGTTGTTAAAAAATATACAATACTATAGCTACAAATCCCTCTCGAGTTTTATTGAGGCCAGACGGGTATTGATGGGCAAATAAATTAATTTGTCATTTGGTGATGAAACCCGGGATTTCTCCAGACGGTCTCCGGCCAGCAGCGAAATCAGAATTAGACTGATGTTGGACAAGGAAAGAAAGTGGAAATGGGTCCACAATGTGAGTAGCTTGAAAATGACCACGTTGTTTTTCCCCTTTTCTCATGGACTTACTGGTCTGGTCACTCGCGGTTGGTACGGAAATATCGTCTCGACTAAATCAAAGGTCTGTCTGGGGATTTGAAAATTTAAAAATTCAGTCGATGTAGGTGCGACTGAGGATTGAAAAAAAATGATGGGATGTCGGAAAGACAGTTCAGTTAAGGGTTGATTGCGGAACTGATGGGATGTCGGAAAGACAGTTCAGTTAAGGGTTGATTGCGGAATTGATGGAATGTCAGAAAGACAGTTCAGTTCCACGTGTGTTTTGGAAACTATAATTGATTAAGCTAAAATCGTATCCTTGGACTGTAGTGGCGAACAAGGCAGTCTTGAGGACTAGTTCGAGATTATGGGGAATTGCTTGGATAACACGAGTGATCCAAACAGTTCTTTGCAAATATTATGTGATATTTATCCAGATAAAGCGAGAGATTTTAGAAAATTATCAGCAACTTTAAGGAAGAAATTGGGTGACGAATGGACAGTAGGGGGCACTAAAGATCTGGAGATTATTAAACAAATTCAGGGTGAAATATGGAGAAAAAAACAAAGTATGCGAGCCAAAGAGTTGATTGGATAATGGAGACAATATTGTCAAGAGGAGAGTGATAAGATCATGTTATCAAGTTGGCAAGAAAATGCCCTTAAAATGGGGATTCCAAGTAGTGAAGGGGGGAACCAGAAAACTCTGGAGATCTTGTAAAAGGATGTGCATTCAAAAAACGCGCAAGTAAAGAGAGGGAGATACCTAACAGGGCAGACTCGAGTAACCAAAAAAGTCTTTGAAGAGCCAGAGGAATGTGCTAAAGCGCCCCCTAGTGAGACTCTGAGACAGTTGTCGATTAGGAAAATACCCAAGCCTGATGCTGCTACAGCAGTAGCGCAGCCCACGATAGGCGTTTATCTCCCATGGAGACCCAGTGAGATGATGGCTATTCTGGCTGCAATCCAAGACAGGAAGAAATCTCCTGCTGCTTTCGTGGACTATTTGACAACTACCATCTCAGTTTGTCAAGCTGATTTTAGGGACCTCTGGGCCCTAGTCCAGCAGGTTTTAACCCCAGCAGAGTACCACAGTCACCTCAGCCACTTGAATTATGCTAGTCACGCCGCACTTCAGCAAGCCCATGCCTTGGACGATGATAGACGGGCACAAATCCTGAATGAGTTGAATGCCACATTTCAAAAGCCCATGAATATCTCTGCTATCTTAGACCTCAAACCTAAAAAGACTGAGGAGCCAGAGGAATTTCTGGAACGCTTTAATGAAATCTATCGTGGGCAGTCAGGCGACTTGCTCTACCAAAATGGTCCGAATTCCCCTCAATATTGTGCTATGTTAATGCATTGCCTACCACCTTCCATGGCTACTGCCGTGAAATGTAATAACATGAATTGGACAGAGAACGACCCTTCCCAGATGGCCCGAGCAGTCAAATTTTATTGGAAGGAGGGTGTAGGCCAGGAAGGAGGCACAGTTACAAAGATTAAGACTAAATATGTAATGAAAAAGGATGAAGTGAGACCCCAACCAGTGGCAGATACACAGGCTTACTAGCTGGAACACCAATATTGTGACCTTGGGTGGGCGGATCAACAAGGGGGAGGATATCAAACCCACCCGAATCGACCCTAAGTTGCTGTGAAAAGCCCCGAGTGGCCACATTCCGGCACCTGTTTGGGGAGATGGGTGCGGGAATGAAACCGTTCTGCTTACCTGTCTTGGTCTGCTCTAAAAGCCAGCAATTTAGCCCTGTGTTAAACCAGCTATTTCAGAGCTCAGTGCAGGCTTGATGGGCTGAATGACTTCCGTCTGCACAGTAGGTATTCTATGATTCTATTATATGATTATATTATTCCCCCACTATCAACATCCTAGTGTTTACTATTGCGTGGGACTGAAATGGACTAGCCATATAAATACCGTGGCTACAATAGCAGGTCAGAGGCTAGGAATCCTGTGGCAAGTAACTCACCTCCTGACCCCATAAAATCTGTTCATCGCGTACAACAGATCATTTGCTGATTTGATGGGATCGTTGCCATTTGGCTGGATTAGCACAGCTCCAACAACACTCAAGATGCTCGATACCATCCAAGCCAAAGCAGCCCACTTGATTGGCAGTCCTTCCACAAAACATCAGTCCCTCCACCACCTATGCAGAGTAGCGGCTGAATATACCATATCAAAGATGCACTGCAGGAGCTCACCTAATTTCCTTGAAGAGCACGTTCCACAAACACGAACATGAGCATCTCGAAGGAGAAGGTCAGCATATATAGAAGGGAACATCACCACTCGGACATTCCCCTCCAACTCACTTATAAACCACATGGACTGCAGCAATTCAAAAAATCAGCTCAACACCACATTCTCAAGGGCAATTGTCGTGGGCCAGAAATGATCACGAAGCCCACATCGCATAAAAAATAATTGAAATAAAAGGACGGGAAAAAATCTACCGCACTCTACTTGCAGTTTGGTTGATGATTACAGATCCATGCTGCTTCTACCCTGGTAGTCACCCAAGCTTCCATTTTGCTCCCACGTCTATTATTGCAGCACGTGCATTATCAATGACTATATCATTATCAATCACTAGAAAATACATACTATAATCACATCAGTTCTGTCCTCAAATAAGGTGCTTTCAAGACATCCTGCGAAATGATGGCTGCCCTGATCAGATCATTGCTGCTTACGAAGCGGAAAAGTAGGAATTCACCTCAGCCAACCACTTTGGGACTGCAAAGTGCCCATTTTAACCCAGGATATTGTAGATGTGAAAAGCATCAATAAAGGAGGAACACATCATGCCAGCCATTTCACGTTTTTACTTTGCAGTATCAATGCGAGTGATATTCGCAGCTAACAGGATGCTCCTGCCAAGCCTAAATGACTGCTTGCCTATCACAGAGATGTGTCCTCAGACTCCTCAGGAGTTAGCAAATTTCTCTCGGAAGCGTAGGTGAGCGGAGAGGGAGAAACTCGAATTTTAACTCGTAAAAGTAAGCGGAATAAATCCATTGCCTAGGGGACCTGAGACCTTTTTAACTGCAGCTGAGCTGAGCAGTGCAGGCAAAACCGGAACTGAAAGTCATGAAGGCAAGTGTCACACTCATTCATGATCTACTGAGTGTTCCGACTGGGGGAAAACAACTAAAAAGTGACATTAGAGGAAGGTTATAAATTGATTGGTTAATAGGGAAGCTGTGCTAAACCTAAAAAATTACTTTGCATGGCTGGTTATCAATCGTTTCAGACTTACATAATAATG
Source organism: Scyliorhinus canicula (assembly GCF_902713615.1). Classification (NCBI taxonomy): domain Eukaryota; kingdom Metazoa; phylum Chordata; class Chondrichthyes; order Carcharhiniformes; family Scyliorhinidae; genus Scyliorhinus; species Scyliorhinus canicula. The sequence goes on along the minus strand of NC_052154.1, from coordinate 92,011,581 downwards.
AGACATATAAATACAGTTAAACATTTAAAAAAACAAATTAAAATTGAATTAAATAAAAAAGCGATTGTGGGTCACGTGTTGTGTTGTCAAGTGATGTGGGAGCTGGTGGACCCCATTGTGGTTCCTCGTGCCAACATCTGTCGTAGTTGCTGTTTGCTCGAGGAACTCTGGCTGAGATTGATTTGTTTAATTCTGAGTTTCGGACGCAGTGACACATCAGGGACGGGGGGGGGGGGGGGGTAGTCTACATGGATACTGTGTTCCAGGAGGTAATAACACTCCTTAGAATAATAATTTCGACCAGTGGTGACGGACAGGAAGGTGTGGCTGCGGGTGATTGTCTCTGTCCAACAATTTTGAGATTCTTGCTCCCTGTGTGGGTGGGACTGGGGACGAAGGAGAAGATAAGGCCGGAAGACCATAGCACCGTGATACAGGGAGCCATTCAAGTTCGGGAAGAATTATCGCCGTAATTGGGCAGAGAATAATTAGGGCATTGACATTGTTCTCTGTGACAAGGATGGAGAATCCCGAAGGTTGTGTTACCTACCCGATGCAGGGCTCGGAATATCTCAAGTGGGCTACAGTGGAACTTGGAGTAGGAGGGGAAATATCATGTTGTGGTGGTCAACGTAGATTAGCGGGAAGATGAGGAAATGTTTGTTAACCCAGACGCCAGTCGCATGTGGAATTCATTGACTGAAAAGGTAGTTTTGGCAAAAACGCTAAACAGTTTACAAAAAGTGTCTGGATAGACAACTACAGTGCTGGGACCTGTCAGGCAATTGACCAAAATCTTAACACATTGAAACATTGAAAATCCGGCAGGGGTAGGCCATTCGGGGCCCTACAGAGTCGGTGCAGGCTCGATGGGCAGAATGGCCTCCTTCTGCACTGTAAATTCTATGTAAATTAATCTGAACACCAAACTCTCTGGCTGTTCGCATATTCATTGACCTCCGGAAATCAACCTGTGTCCTCCTTCAATATTCGGAATCCCTCGTAATCCTCACCATGCATGACAACGCACCTCGTGCCCTGCCTGGACCAATTCATCGACCATTGAGGTACCAGCAGCTGCGCCACACAAAACACAATAAATTCAAATGAGAAACGGTGCCTGATTTTCCGGAGACGCGACTGTCACTTTGGAATTTGACAAGCTGCAGCAGCATAGAACACATCACTGGCGACACGTACACCATCCCAGCGAACAACATGATGGAAAGGAGAGTGGCCACGAGGTTCACGGATGCCAAACTTGAGACCCTCCTGTATGCTGTGGAGAAGAGGCTGTCAACCCTGCACTCTGGATCGGGAACAAGGCTGCCAGTCGCCGCTGTTCGCTGTACCTGAACGCAGGTGGCAGAGGCAGGAAGTACAATGAGCAACAGCATCCGCGGCCAGAAGTGCCAGAAGAAAAGGCACACCCTCCTCATACGGCCAGGGTTAGTGGAAAGCGCAGTGCCCTTGACACCAGCCACTATTCCACTCAGCCGTGACCCAACCCCTTCACCCAGAGGGTGGCCGAACTCGCACTCTCCACCACATGCCAGGAACCATACTGGCCGACAAGGTCGGGTGCCGTGGCCACTGAGGCCACCAGATACCCACCCGTTCAGCTGCATCCATCGGATTGTCTAACTCTATGTATGTCCTGCTTCCGCCCCGCTCCCCCCCCCCCCCCCCCCCCGAGAATCTCGCCCATAGCTACTGGGACCAGGAGAAGTCTGGAGAAGGACGGCCACACCTGCGTCCCTTCACCATGGTGGACAGGCAGGCCATGGACCTGTTTGGTGGCCCCGATGAAAGGGCTGTCGCTAAAATGGAGATCAGCTTCTTGCGAGGAAGTGAGACTCCACTGAGTTGCGGTGGCCCGTGACATGTGTGTCACGCTCCCCAAATGCACCTTAACCCCCATCCGTATAAAATGCACACGGCACCCTCACCCCCACACCACCCTCACCCACAGACCTCCCATAAGCCCACGTCACCTTAACACTATCCATTCGCCGATACCACACCCTGACCCCCACTCTACACTTCCCACCATCCCCACTAATCCCTGAACCCAAAGCCTAAATATCTAACTTTTCTTTTGTCTTGCGGGGTCTGCTAGTGATGGGGAATGTTCTTCTCTTGTCCTCCGCTCCCAGCCACAGCCAGGTCGGCAGGTGGCAAGCAGCGACAATAATTCTGACATGGGATGCGCCATTAATGAGACCAAGTAAATCCCGGAGCTGATGCCCGAGGATAACACAGATTTCCCGTCAACGCTGTCTTTCGCACCCTCCTTCATCCCAGAGACACTCGCCTCGCTTAGGCAGTTTAGTGAAGAGGCTCCTAGGAAATGATCTGGTGCTCACCACAAAAATGTCCCGGTACATCAGGAGGAAGTGCGGACTCCTGAGAGGGCAGACGCTCAGAGTGCAGCAAACCCCAAAGACTAGGTGCCATCCAATATGTTTCGGGCTTCTATAATGAACAGTTCCATTGATCGTAGAGATGCAGTCAAAGAGTCAGGGACAACATGATTGGATTGGCCTGGATTTCTTTATTGCCACCTGTATGGATCTACAGTGGAAAGTATTTTTCTGGCTACAACTCAAACAGATGATATTGTACATGAAAAGAAAATACTGAACAAGACAACACAATGTACATAATCTAAATAGATAGACAAATGCATCGCGTGAAACATGCAGGGGTGTAATATTAATCAGACCAGTCCAGAAGAGGGTTGTTTCGGAGTCTGGGAACAGCAGGGAAGAAGCTGTTTTTGAATCTGCTATTGAGTGTTCTCACCCCTTTGCATCTCCTGCCAAATGGAAGAAATTGGAATAGTGAGTAAGCAGGATGGAAGGTGTCTTTGATTGTGCTTCCCACTTTCTCAAGGCAGCGGGTGGTGTAGACAGAGTCAATGGTTGGGTCGCGTGATCGTGTGATTGACTGGGTAATGTTCACAACTCTCTGAAGTATCTTGCTTTCTTGGGCCGAGTAGTTGCCATACAAGTCTGTAATGCAGCCAGATAGGATGCTTTCCATGGTGCAACTGTAACAGTTGGTAACATTCAATGCGGACATGCCGAATTTCCTTATTTTCCTGAGGAAGTGTAGGCGCTGTTGTGGTTTCTTAGTGGTAGTGTCGACGTGGGTGGACCAGGACAGAGTGTTAGTGATGCGCACAAGGAGGAATTTGAAGCTGTCAACCATCTCCATCTCGGGCCGTTAATGCTACAGGGGTGTGTACAAATTAATGAATAAAATGAAGATCGCTTATTGTCACAAGTAAGCGTCAAATGAAGTTACTGTAAAAATCCCCTCGTTGCCACATTCCGCCACCTGTTCGGGAGGCTGGTACGGGAATTCAACCTACGCTACTGGCCTTGATCTGCTGTACAAACCAGCCTTTTTTCCCAATGTGTAAAACGAGCCGCTACTTTGCTTCCTGAAGTCAATGAACAGCTCGTTTGTTTTGCTGTCATTGAGGGAGAGATTATTGCCGTTACATCACTCCAGCAGGTTCTCTGATTCGTCGTTGTTTCATTTCATTTTCATTTTTCATTTGAGATCCGACCTACGACGGTAGTGCCATCAGCAAACTTGTATATTCAGCTGGAGCCAAATTTTGCCACACAGTCGTGTGTGTGAAAAGGGAGTATAGAAGGGGTGGTGTAATCACACAGCCTTACAAGACACGGGTATTGAGGACAATCGTGGAGGAGGTGTTGGTATTATTCTTATTGATTGTGGTCTGTATGTCAGAAAATCGAGAATCCGGTTGCAGAGTGCGGGGCCAAGTCCTAGGTTTGGAGATTAGCTATGAGTTTCGCTGGGATTATGGTGTTGAAGCTAGATCTGTGTTCAATAAATAGGAGTCTGATAAAGGAATCGAGATGCTCCAGGGATGAGTCGGGCAGGTGAGATGGTGTCTGCTGTGACACGGTTGCCGGAGTCTGGGGATTGCAGTGGGTCAAGACATTCTGGGAGTATGGAGTTGATGTAGTGGTGTAGATGGTCTTCTTGAAGCAGATGCTGATCTCTGAATTGAGTCGCGAGCGGTTGAAGATGCCCACAAACACATCTGTTGGCTTGTCCACAAAGCATCTGAGTGTGCAACTAGGGACCCCGTCCGCACCCGTCGCTTTCCAAGGGTTCACATTCAGGAAGTTCGATCTGATTGAGGAATCAGTGACGGCGGGTATGAGTGTGCTCAGGGCTGACAGTGGTTTGATGATTTCCCGCTTGACCCAAGCATATAATGCAGTGTTTCATTGGGGAGAGTTGTGCAGCTCCTAGACAATCTACTCGGCTTTTATTAGTAGCTCAACATGTCCTTTAGACCTTGCCAAAACCGACGAGAACATGTATCACTAGCTTGGTCTGATGTTCTTTCCTGGCATTTCTGATGACTTTGTGGAGGGTGTACTAGCATTTGGAGTCTAGGTCACCGGATTGAGCGCCTCAGACCTGGCCTTCATACGGCAGTCAATCTCCCAATTAAGCCAGGTTTCTGATTGGGGAACATACGTACTACTTTCTTTGACAAACAGTCGTCCACACATTTGTGGTCAAATCTGTGATGGTGGTGGCATACTCGTTTAGTTTGGATGCTGAGTTCTTAAATATGGACCAGACCACTGACTCCAAGGAGTAATGTAGGAGCTGTTTCCTCGGACCAGCACTGCATGACCTTCTTAACCGGATTCTCCCACTGTAGTTTCTGATTGTATGCTGGGAGACGGAGCATCATATTATGGTCTGATTTTCCAAAGTGCGGTCGGGGGATGGAATGGTCGGCATCCTTGGTTTTTGTTTAGCAGTGGTCAAGCGTGTTGTCGCCCTTAGTGGGACAGGATACGTGTTGGTAGAATTTTGGCTGTACACTCCTGAGGTCGACCTTGTTGAAGCCCCAGCCCAAGATGAACAACGCCTCTGGGTGTTCTGTTTAATTGTTGTTCATAACTGTGTACAATTCGTCCAGTGCCATCTTCATGTCTCCCAGGAGTGGGTGTAGGCCACCGTGATAACTCATGTGGAAGATAGTAAGAGCGGCACTTTATGGTCAGGTATTCCAGGTCTGTTTAACAGGATGTCGCGAGGGTCACCACATTACAAACCAAGAGGAATAGATGAGGAGGCAAACCACTTCTACCCTTTGCTTGGCCGCTTGACACAATCAGGTTCATCTGCTGAATTGAGAAGCCTTTAGTTTGTATGACACAGTCCCAGAGGCAGGGGTGGGTGATGTCTCTGTGAAACAGAGCATATAGCAGTCCCCTTTTCGCTCTGAATGGTCAGTCTAGCCTAAAGTTCGTCCGGCTTCCTTTTGATCGCGAGGAAGTTTCCAGGAAAAAGCTGGGGAAAAGAGTCTTGAAACTGTGTTGCTTTACCCTCACCTCCTTGCCACCGCATTTCAGTTGGCTGGCAGCGTCTGCATGGTCCCAGGATCCGGTGGATGACGTTTGATCTTGTGGGATGTAAATGGGTGTGACAGGTGGAGGCCGGGCCACTGGTTTCCCTGTCACAGTTATGTCAGGCAGGTTCACGGGTCCTGGTTGCAATTTTGGGGTTGTTGGTGGGTGGGCATATTTGGAATCCGTCATTACCCACCATTGCGCAAGTCCGGGAATACTTTGCGGTGCTTTCGGATCCTTGCAAGGGGTCTCTACCGTTTTGTGGGTCTTGGATTCCAGACGCAGGGATCTTTAGTCAGGTTGGACCGGGTCCCATGTTCTTCTCCATCCTTGGTGGTCTGGTTGGGTGCTCCTGGTGGGCGGCCTTGGAGTAGGCCTGGTCGTGCCTCGACATGGAATCGTCCTCCCATTCTCAGGTACATCAAGTCGCTAGGCAGGCCTCTGCAGTTCGGGTCACTGGGACGACCTCTCAGATCCGGGTCTCGTGACCGGGGGCTGGGTTGGGTGCTCCGGCAGCTGGATCTGACGGGTCGGGCGCTGTTGTTGGTTCATAGGCGGGATCTGGCACTCCGATATCCGAATCCTGTTGAATTCGAGGTCGGCAGGGAACTTGCGGTTGGGGCCCCTTCAGCATCGCGGTGGGATCGATTATGCGGTTGTTGGAGAACATTCAGCACCTACAGCCGCAGGCGAAGAAGTTCAGCTGTAGAAGGGTGTGCGCATTAGTGGCCTGCTTAAGGCTATTCATTTTAACCAGATGCATGACTATATTCCTTGAAAATACGCACTTGGCAAAGCATGATGGATATTGAACCTTCTTTCAGTCAATATTGCGGTGTGAAATAGTCAGAAGGTCATAAAATGTAAACAAGCGTACAGCTGCACATTGTTTTCCTGACAACATGATTTTCTGTTTCTTTGGCAAGGAACCCAATGTTGTATTATTAAAATTTGGCTCCGGCCTACTTGCTTTTCCATCTCTCTAATCCAGAGCAGTGTTTTTGTCCCAGATATTGCTCACTGTATGATATAAATTTCTGCTTTACCTATGTAAACTATTAGTTTTTTGAATAATAAAGGGATTAAGGGTGATGGTGTTCAGGTCGGAAAGTGGAGCTGAGTCCACAAAAGATCAGCCATGATCTAATTGAATGTCGGAGCAGGCTCGAGGGGCCAGATGGCCTACTCCTGCTCCTAGTTCTTATGTTCTTATGTAACACAGGGCATTTCGAATGACTGCTGTCTGCCAGCCCTCCACGAACGTTGTGTGTAATTAAAAGACCTTTAGCGAAAACTCGAAGTGCTGACTTATAATTTCCACGCCACCAACCATGTGGAGCAGCAGGAGGTGGTTATGGCCATCAGTGCCACGCAGACCAATATCACATGGGAAGCATCCACGGTGTAAGCCTTGAAGGCGAGGGATTTCGCAATGGATCAGCATTTCCAAGGCCTGGGGCAATCTGTGCAGGAGGGCGCCGACTCCCAAGACAGGGCTTCCCTCTTACTGGCAGCCATGAGCCAGAGCCAACTAAGCATTACCGCGGCGCTCCTGACCATGGTTTCATTACAGTGGACAATGTCTGTAAACGTCGGCAGCATTGCCCAGGCGCTGGCCGTCGTGGTACTGACACAGAGAGAGGTGGCCCATTCCCAGAGGGAGATGGCCCAATTATTGGCTGATGTGGTGCAGACCCCGAGCATAGTGGAACAGTCACAGCGTGATGTGGTGCAGTGCCAGATGGAGGTGGTCCACTGCCTGTGCTTCATGTAGACAGTGGTCGAGACAGTTGTGGCAGCAGGACTGGCAGGAATAAGTGGAAGGGCAGCCGCAAGGGTTTTCTCTGCTCACATTCCCCAACGCATGGACATATTGGCAAATACCACGGCATACCATACTGTAAATGTTAGTGGTCAGCTGGATGATTTGGAGAAATTTAAGGTTTAGCAAAAGACTACAAAAAATAAAATCAAACGTGCTCAGGTTACTCACTTCTCCGATGCATTCAGCTGCGCTCTTTCTATACTCCCAACTCCCTCATGCGGCAATAGGAAAAGTACAATGTCGCTGCTGTTGAAATGTTTTTATTGAACGTTTTACACTTCATACACTGTACATTTGATTAGGATATATACGTCCATTACAATATACAAGTTATTTTCCTCTGTACCTATCCCCTCTTCCCCCCCCCCCCCCCCCCCACAGCCCCCGGATCCCTCTTGCCGTCTCTATGTTTTGGTTCAGGGTCCTTACCTGGGTCGCTAATCGTGCAATGGGCAGTTTTCTGTTATTTGCATGGGTACGGTGACTTCTCTTTCCTTCCCATCTCTTTTGTCGATTGGCACCCCCTTCTCCCCCCCCCCCCCCCATTCTGTTTTAGAACATTTTGTTCAATGCAAATGTAAAGTTGAGCATCAACGTTTTGGTTAATATGTTGCTTTGGGCTTGAAGACACTCATTGTATAATTTTGCCAAACCTATCTCTCTCTTCTCTCTCTCGCGTATGAATAATAAGACACGGAACGTTTAACTAATTATCATAAGCTGATCAAATTTATATTCAGCAATCCAGATGTTCCTGTGTGGGCGGTTGGCTCGTCAGTAAACTTCCAGTATGTTGACTATTTCGTAAGGTTTGAATTCCTAATGAAGTATAGCAAAAGTAAACGCTCATTGTGATAAGCAAAGGAAGCGGTTTATTTCTTCGGACGTCTGGCAGATATTAACCTTCAACAATAACATTTCATTTTTGTTTATTGCTGCACTACGGAAACATTTATCACAGTTCTTGCCATGAGTCATATATTTCGCCACGTGAATAATGACCTACATTTTCTCCCTGACCCAGAATGCAGTAAAACATATGCAATGAACTAATTAATTGTCGAGCATTATTGTTTCCAACATTCATCTGATCACAAAGACTTTATTAATGCCATAATTTCATCGCATAAAATCATGAATGAAATATTCATAAGTTCTGCATTCTTTCTTATTTCGTCAGTATTTTGGAAAAAATAAGATCTGGTATGAACTATTTACATGAAATTGTGCTTTGAGACATGTCTTATATCGTTCAGAATCATTCAGTTACGAATCTCCACATCGCACATTCATTCCAATCGCTGCTGAAATTGATCTTACAAGAAACAAACGTTCCAATCGAAATTGGGCCATCAAAATATGTTTGAAACAGTTTTCCAAAACATCCAAACACTGTAAAAAGGGAGAAACCAATTTACTGCACACCATATGTTATGTGAAATCAGTGTTAATCGAATTGACAAAGTGCAAACAATATTTCAGTAAGCATATATCAGACCTCCAATGTTTGAGCGTTAAACACTTTTCCTTATTGTGATACCTACAGTCATTGAACAGGCGTTTCGTGTTTCCAGACCACTATTCTTCCCTTTACCTTTAAGCCATGCATTTTAGTGTGGCATTGTCCCGCCATTGCATCCTTAAGAGATTAAAAAACAACCTAACCAATGTGAATACGACGTCCAGAGCAGTCATGAAATAATGTAATATGCCGATTTATTCAATTGTTCCAGGCTGGAATGGTTTTATTTCGTGAAAATTCATGATAAATTGGATTTGCTCTTTTTGGGACAGAAAGAATATAGCCACGTTTTATAGTGGTGCTTAAAATATGAAGGGACTTGACAAGGTGCATCTGTTAAAAAACTCGTTGCAATAGATTTGGACATGGATTAGTTTTGGATTTGTATTATTCCAACGTCTACCCAGGTACAGTGAAAACATTATTCAAAACACAGTCCGGACAGATTGTTTCATACACAAAAAACATAGGGAATACAATAAATAGACAAGATAAATATATAGATATCGACATCCGGTGAAGCATACGGCCTGGAATGCTAATCAAAACAGAAGATGTGTGAAGAGATCAGATCAATCCATAACAGAGTCATTCAGGTGTCTGGTAACAGCGTGGAGGAAGCGGTCATTGAACCTGTTAGTCCTTTTTCTCAGACTTTTGCATCTCCTGCCCAATCGAAGAACCTAGAAGAATGAATAGTTCGGGTAGGAGGTGTTTCTGATTATGCAGCCCGCTTTACCAAGGCAGCGGGGAGGTGTCGGCAAAGTCAATAGATGGGATGTGCGTTTGCGTCATGGAATGAGCTGTGTTCACGACTCACTGTAGTCATGTACAGTCTTGTGCCAAGCAGTTGCCATACCAGGCTGTGATGCAGTCAGATATACTTTTTTTATGGAGCATCTGAAAAAGTTGGTAAAGTCAATGTGGAGATGCCGAATTTACTTAATTTCCTGAGAAAGTAGAGGTGCTGTTGGGCGTTCTTGGTCGTACGGTTGACGTGGGTGGACCACGGCCTATAGTTCTTGATATGTGCTCCTCGGAATTTGAAGCTGATAACCGTCTACACCTCGGTACCAATGATGCAGACAGGTGTATATTCGATAATTTACATAATTTATAAGCCATGTTCGATAAATAAATAGAATCATATGGCAAAGGATTATTCATTTACCCCTTAATAATAGGAGAAGCTTGTTCCTATCTGCTGTTCGATTAAGGTGCTGGTTTAATCACGCGTTTCAAAAGGACCAAATCCATTTGCTGGGTATAAGTTGAGCATGAAGGGATAAAGGATTTTCAGGACAATGATGGTTCTAACCAGCTGTCAAAAATCATAATAGTGGCGTGTTGGCTGATGCGACTGAGAGAAGAGATACGAGTTGGCGTGGAGGTTGGGGGGGGGGGGGGGGGGGGAGGTACTGCGGTCTCCTGTAATGGTTATAGAGCCGAAGAGCCAGGGAACCCGCAATTTAACGGGGCAGTGCCCATGCACCGAGCCCCTTTACGGTGGCCATCTTTTTGGCCACCCATCCCAACTCTTTGGTGAACGCTGGGTTAATGGCCGTATGTGTTGGTGCAGCCCCCCTCCCAGGCCATCCCACTCAACTGGCTACATCCACAAGACAGAACACCCAGGGCCACACTGACGGCAGTGTCCAGTGAGGGTAGTGCCATGAAACGATGGCCCTGGCAGCAGGGACGGGTGCCAGGAGTGGGGCCACTGACGGGTCGGGGATGGGTGGGCTTGCGTGGCTGGGGCCGGGGCGACGACCATGAAACCTGGTTGTGCACCTGGGTGTATACACCATGGTAACATTTTCTCTGCTTGCACCCTGCATATTATCATATTTTGTCAACATCAGTGATGTTGTCCGTCGTAGTAGGGGTGCTGTACTTCATGCAGCACGGTGGCAACGTCAGTGGAGGCAGCGCAGAGACGAGGTGGAAGATGCAGCAGAGGAGCAGGCTGCAAAGCCTCAGTTGGCAGCCGTTCAGGCTGGCGGGCTGCCCGCCCGACTGGCCGAGGATGAGGAGCAGTGACAAGACGAGGAGAAGAAGGAGCAGGAGGAGGAGGAACAGGGCGAGGAGAAGGAGGTGGTGGTGATTCCAAGGAGGCACCAGATGAGGCTCCTCATGTTTCGGCACCTCATGTCCTTTGAGGAACTACCAGACCAGGAATACAGGAGTAGATTGTAAATGAGCAGCAACATATCTGCCAGATGATGGCACACCTGGAACCATCGAGGTCACCCGCTACCGGTGGTCATCAAGGTAACGTTAGCCCTAAACGTTTATGCCATGTTGACCTTCCAGTACCCGAGAGGGTACCTGTCTGGCATCTCACAGCCATCGGCGCAAAGGTGCATCCGCACCATGAGGTATGCTGTGTATGCACTGGCAGATGGTTACATCCAGTTCCTTGTGGACCGCATGCACCAGAATTCCCGGGCAGCAGGCTTCGCTCTCATTGCCAGGATGTCCCAGTTCCAGGGAGTCATCGATGTGGTGCAGGTCGCACTATGGACACTGGTGGAAAATAGATCAGTGTGCCCACGGCCTGAGGAATTCTATGCAGTCCGTGGCCGAGGCCTAGGACAGGGCTGCCCTCTCACCTGCAGCTGTGGGCCAGAGGCCCCTGCACATTGCAGCAGTTAGGAACATCGGTGGCATTGGCCAGACGCTGTCCAACGTTGCCCAGACTCAGAGGAATGTGACCCAGTCACTGGCTTGCGTGGCACAGACCCAAAGAGTGGTGGCATAGTCACAGCATGACGTGGTGCAGTTCCAAATGGAGATGGTCCACTCTCTGTGCTCCACGGCCACGTGCATGCAGACTCTGGGCGAGACCAGAGCGGGCCTGCAGGACTAACATCGCCAGGTGGTGGGAAGACATTAAGGGATGCCTCATGTCGCAACCCCATGGTATGAAGTGGGCCAGGGGGGTTTGGGTTTTCCAAGTTATGAGGAGGTGATGGGGCCTGGACTGGTGACTCCCGCAGGGGAGGTGCCAGATCGCCACAGCACGTTTGTCTCCTCACTCCTGTCCCTGGTGGATCTGGGGAGCAGCGGGCAGAACAGAGCCACGCCATGCCACCCGGGACACCTGAGCAGCGGGAGGGCACATCCAGGCGAGGGCGACCCAGGTGACACGTGCCACAGGGACCCTTGTCACAGGGCAGGAGTCACAACAAGCTGCCTCCACTACTGCTGTGTCATCTTGGGAACCACCTAGGAACAGGGTTAGGGCCCGTAACACCAAAAGGTTAGATACCTGTTAGGTTGGCACGGGTACAAGTCACAGTTTAGTTATACGGGATAGAGCACAGACTGTATATATTTCTTCACAAAAAACACCTGATAACGCAGTTAAACCCTTCCTCAATTTTCTGCCTGTCTGGTGTGTGAGTGGGCTGGTCCGGGCAGGCCATGAGGGGGTGGAGTGCTGGGAGGACCCTGCTCCAGCCCTCCACGCCCCCCCCATTGTCTCCAGCGTCACCAACCCAGGGATTTAACGGGACCATGTGATGAACAGGCCAGCTTGCATACAGGCATTAACCACGTGGTAGGGGCTACCATGGGCATGAGTCAGATGTTATCTGACTATGTGGAGCACCAGAGCTCATCGCCGAGCTGGTTTTGATCATCCTTCATCCCAGTATTAGTACCAATCCAGGACCTCAGCTCGTAGCACCGCATGTCTCTATAAAGGAGGGGTGTTCAAGAGGGTGGTTTGGCAGTCTGTGAAGTGAGGAGACGTTGGTCTGGAATGGGGTGGTCGTGTCCACAGTTAGGACAGTGCCATCCAACAAAACCCGTGACAGCAGGGACGGGCGCGAGGACCAGGGCCTCTACAGTGCTGGATAACAACTGGGCAGGAGTTCAGAGGGTGGAGGGCACATGCGGGAGTGGAGGACGCACTGCCAGCCAGGGCCACCGTGTAGTCCATGGAACATAGATGGTCACAGGAGTATGCACCATGCTAATATGTTGGCCTTTCACTCCTTTTAGACAATGTATTTTGGAGTTCTACCGGTAATGGTAGCCTCTCTAGTGATCGTGGCAGCTCTGTGAGAAGCCCTGCTGCCGCATGAGCGAGACCGCTCGAAAAGTGGCGGGAAACTGCAGCAGCGGATCGGGCAGCATCAGAGTGTACAGCAACGGGACGGGCTACAGAGCAACAGGCTGCAGTGGAACGGAATGCAGAGGGGCAGGTGGCAGCCTCACCGGCTGGTGAGCCGGCTGCTCAACAGGCCAAGGAGGAGGAGCGCCAAGGAGGTGCTGCATGAGACCTCAGTGGGTTTGCACTGGAGTGATGAACTGGTTGCATTTGAGTGCTACAGTGAGAGTTTGGTGACTGAGAGAGTTAGGTGAAGAGGGAGTAAGGTGCTCCTTGCATTTCATTTCCTATATTTATCAAATAGCGTGGAGGGAGCCAGGCGTTTAGAGTACAGCTGACTGGAAGCAGAGTCGGAGGGCGGAGGTCCAGTTGGTATTCGGGGCAGCTAATTATGTAAAGTAAGAGGGGATGGAGGCTAGGGCAGTTGCATGCTCCTCCTGTCGGATGTGGGTGGTGAGGGATACCACTGGTGTCCCCGCTGACTATACCTGCGGGAAGTGCACCCAACTCCAGCTCCTCAGAGACCGTGTTAGGGAATTAAAGCTGGAGCTGGATGAACTTCGGATCATCCGGGAGGCAGAGGGGGGTATCGAGAAGAGTTACAGGGAGGTAGCCACACCCAAGGTACTGGACAAGAATAGCTGGGTTACAGTCAGGGAAAAGAAAACTAACAGGGAGACAGTGCAGGGATCCCTCATGGCCGTTCCCCTTCAAAACAAGTATACTGTTTAGGATGCTGTTGGGGGGATGACCTACCGGGGTAAGGCCCTAACGGCGAGGACTCTGGCACTGAATCTGGCTCTGGGGCTCTGAAGGGAAGGGGGAGCATAGAAAAGGAATAGTAATAGGAGATTCAATGGTTAAGGGAATAGATAGGAGATTCTGTGGTCGCGAGCGAGACTCCCGGAAAGTATGTTGCCTCCCGGGTGCCAGGGATCGGATCGTGTCTTCAGGATCCTGAAGGGGGAGGATGAGCAGCCAGAAGTCGTGCTGCACATTGGTACCAACGACGTAAGTAGGAAAAGGGGTGTGGAGGTAATGAACAAGTTAAGGGAGTTAGGCTGGACGTTAAAGGCCAGGACAGACAGAGTTGTCATCTCTGGTTTGTTGCCAGTGCCACGTGATAGCGAGGCTAGGAATAGGGAGAGAGAGCAGTTGAACACGTGGCTGCAGGAATGGTGGAGGAGGGAGGGCTTCAAGTATTTGAATAATTGGAGCACATTCTGGGGAAGGTGGGACCTGTACAAGCAGGACGGGTTGCATCTGAACCAGAGGGGCACCAATATCCTGGGCGGGAAGTTTTCTAGTACTCTTATGGGAGGGTTTAAACTAATTTGGCAGGGGAATAGGAACCGGATTTGTAGTCCAGCAACTAAGGAAGCAGATATTCAGGATGCCAAAGCACGTAGTGATGCAGTGGGGAAGGTAACACTGACAAAGGAGAGTACTTGCAGGCAAGGAGATGGGTTGAAGTGTGTATACTTCAATGCAAGAAGCATCAGGAATAAGGTGAGTGAACTTAAGGCATGGATCGGAACTTGGGACTACGATGTGGTGGCCATCACGGAAACTTGGATAGAAGAGGGGCAGAAATGGTTGTTGGAGGTACCTGGTTATAGATGTTTCAACAAGATTAGGGAGGATGGTAAAATAGGTGGGGGGTGGGGCATTGTTAATGAGAGATAGTATAACAGCTGCAGAAAGGCAGCTAGAGGGGGATCTGCCTACTGAGGTAATATGGGTTGAAGGCAGAAATAGGAAAGGAGCAGTCACCTTGTTGGGAGTTTTCTATAGGCCCCCCAATAGCAGCAGAGATGTGGAGGAACAGATTGGGAAACAGATTTTGGAAAGGTGCAGAAGTCACAGGGTAGTAGTCATGGGTGACTTTAACTTCCCAAACATTGAGTGGAAACTCTTTAGATCAAGTCGTTTGGATGGGGTAGTGTTTGTGCAGTGTGTCCAGGAAGCTTTTCTAACACAGTATGTAGATTGCCGACCAGAGGGGAGACCATACTGGGTTTGGTACTTGGTAATGAACCAGGGCAGGTAATAGATTTGTTAGTGGCGGAGCCTTTTGGAGGTAGTGACCACAATTCTGTGACTTTCACATTAGTAATGGAGAGGGATAGGTGTGTGAAACAGGGCAAGGTTTACAATTGGAGAAGGGTAAATACAATGCTGTCAGACAAGAATTGAAGTGCATAAGTTGGGAACATAGGCTGTCAGGGAAGGACACAAGTGAAATGTGGAACTTGTTCAAGGAACAGGTACTGCGTGTTTTTGATATGTATGTCCCTGTCAGGCAGGGAAGAGATGGTCGAGTGAGGGAATCATGGTTGACAAGAGAGGTTGAATGTCTTTTTAAGAGGAGGAAGGAGACTTATGTAAGGCTAAGGAAACAAGGTTCAGACAGGGCGCTGGAGGGATACAAGATAGCCAGGAGGGAACTGAAGAAAGGGATTAGGAGAGCTAAGAGAGGGCATGAAAAATATTTGGTGGGTACGATCAAGAAAAACCCCAAGGCCTTTTACACATATGTGAGAAATATGAGAATGACTAGAGCGAGGGTAGGTCCGAGCAAGGACAGTAGCGGGAGATCGTGTGTATTGAGGCTGAAGAGATAGGAGAAGTCTTGAACAAGTATTTTTCTTCAGTTTTTACAAACGAGAGGGGCCATGTTGTTGGAGAGGACAGTGTGAAACAGACTGGTAAGCTGCAGGAGATAATTGTTAGGAAGGAAGATGTGTTGGGCGTTTTGAAAAACTTGAGGATAGACAAGTCCCCCGGGCCTGACGGGATATATCAAAAGATTCTATGGGAAGTAAGAAATGACATTTCAGAGCCGTTGGCAATGATCTTTTCGTCCTCGCTGTCAACAGGGGTGGTACCAGAGGATTGGAGAGTGGCGAATGTCGTGTCCCTGTTCAAAAAAGGGAATAGGGATAACCCAGGGAATTACAAGCCAGTTAGTCTTACTTTGGTGGTAGGCAAAGTAATGGAAAGGGTACTGAGGGTTAGGATTTCTGAGCATCTGGAAAGACACTGCTTGATTAGGGATAGTCAGCACGGATTAGTGAGGGGTAGGTCTTGCCTTACAAGTCTTTTTGACTTCTTTGAGGAGGTGACTAAGCATGTGGATGAAGGTAAAGCAGTGGATGTAGTCTACATGGATTTTAGTAAAGCATTTGATAAGGTTCCCCATGGTAGGCGTACGCAGAAAATAAGGAGGCATAGGATACTGGGAAATTTAGCCAGTTGGATAACGAACTGGCTAACCGATAGAAGACAGAGAGTGGTAGTGGATGGAAAATATTCAGCCTGGAGCCCAGTTATCAGTGGCGTACCGGAGGGATCAGTTCTGGGTCCTCTGCTGTTTGAGATTTTCATTAACGACTTGGATGAGGGAGTTGAAGGGTGGGTCAGTAAATTTGCAGATGATACGAAGATTGGTGGAGTTGTGGATAGTGAGGTGGGCTGTTGTCGGCTTCAAAGAGACATAGATAGGATGCAGAGCTGGGTTTTGAAGTGACAGATGGAGTGTAACCCTGGTAAGGGTGGGGTTGTCCATTTTGGAAGGACAAATATGAACGCGGAATACAAGGTTAACGGTAGGGTTCTTGACAATGTAGAGGAGCAGAGAGATCTTGGGGTCTATGTTCATAGATCTTTGAAAGTTGCCACTCAAGTGGATAGAGCTGTGAAGAAGGCCTATGGTGTGCTAGCGTTCATTAGCAGAGGGATAGAATTTAAGAGCCGTGAGGTGATGATGCAGCTGTACAAACCTTGGTCAGGCCACACTTGGAGTACTGTGTGCAATTCTGGTCACCTCATTTTCGGAAGGATGTGGAAGCTTTGGAAAAGGTGCAAAGGAGATTTACCAGGATATTGCCTGGAATGGAGAATAGGTCTTTCGAGGAAAGGTTGAGGGTGCTAGGCCTTTCCTCATTAGAACGGAGAAGGATGAGGGGCGACTTGATAGAGGTTTATAAGATGATCAGGGGAATAGATAGAGTAGACAGTCAGAGACTTTTTCCCCGGGTGCAACAAACCATTACAAGGGGACATAAATTTAAGTTAAATATAGAGGGGATATAGAGGGGATGTCAGAGGTAGGTTGTTTACCCAGAGAGTAGTGGGGGCATGGAATGCACTGCCTGTGGAAGTAGTTGAGTCAGAAAAGTTAGGGACCTTCAAGCAGCTATTGGATAGGTACATGGATTAGGGTAGAATAATAGAGTGTAGATTAATTTCTTCCTAAGGGCAGCATGGTAGCAATGTGGATAGCACAATTGCTTCACAGCTCCAGGGTCCCAGTTTCGATTTCAACTTGGGTGGAGTCTGTGTGGAGTCTGCACATCCTCCCCGTGTGTGCGTGGGTTTCCTCCGGGTACTCTGGTTTCCTCCCACAGTCCAACGACGTGCAGGTTTGGTGGATTGGCCATGATAAATTGCCCTTCGTGTCCAAAATTCTATGATTAACCTAGGACAAAAGTTCGGCACAACATCGTGGGCCGAAGGGCCTGTTCTGTGCTGTATTTCTCTATCTATCTATCTATCTATCTATCTATCTATCTATCTATCTATCATGTGTACTGGCAGCACCAGTCATTCGAGGAAATGCCAGACCTTGCATTAATTCACAGACTCTGGATGAGCAGAGAGAGTGTGACACAGCTGCCATATGATGACACACCTGACACGTTAGAGGAATGGGGCAGGACACCAAATGGTGGTTATCGTCAAGGTGAAGGTCGCCCTGAATCTCTGTGCCTCCGGGTCATTCCAGTGACCAAGTGGGGATCTGCCCCGAATCTCACAGTGCTCGGTGCACTGCATGTGTGCCATCACGGAGACCATTTTTGGTAGGATGCTCTTTCCAAGAGCCGGTGCAGACTCGATGGGGCGAATGGCCTCCTTCTGCACTGTAAATGCTATGAAAAATGTATAGATACCTGCAGCGCTATGAGCTGGGAGTGCGGAGTTGGCAGTAGCAAAGGGTCAGGTCCATGGGATGGAGGAAGATGACAACCCGCTCTGCGATGACCTATGGTGCTTCACATCATATGACAAATTCTGAGCCATGCCCACGGTTGAACCATCCACCTGGTTGATGCCTGCATACGAGTAGGCCGTTCCACCTCAAGGTCGTCCGGAATGCCTGTGGTGTGCTTGCTTGGGATTGTCGGTTCACTGGGGCATGGGGGAATAGGGTGAGGAGCCCGGTCCTGCTAAACGCCTGTACAGTCCGCCGCCTCCCCCCCCCCCACCCTCTGCAAGCCTGTACCAGGCCACCCCCACGGTCTATCTGACAGAGCACCAAGGCACATTGAAACGGTTGTTGTAAGTGTTTATTTTCAGCAAATACGTACAGTCTGTGCCCTCGCCTCTATTTCTTAATTGTACACAGCACCCATGCCAACTTAACTGGTGTCTAAGTTTCTAGAGTTGTGGGGCCTAACACTGTGCCTAGGTCGTTCCCCATACCATACAGTACGAGTGGAGGCACCCTGCTGTGACTCCTGACATGCAACCACTACCTCGTTTGGTGCGACCCGACCGAGTATCGCCGGCCACTGCACCAGTGTTCTGGGTGGCGTGATGACACCCTATTCCTCCCGCTGCGCAGCAGATGCACGACGGCCAGCATGGGGGGTGGGGGGGGGGGAGTCCGGTGTGTTGCTCCCTGGCGGGTTCACCAGCACGTGCCCCATCACCTCCTCGTCCCTCGGGGTGCCTGATGGCCCCCAGTCTACTCATTGGAGGGGGATGCGACCATAGCCATCCCCAGAGATCGCCCAATGTCACCTGCCGAAGCCAGTTCTGGAGGCCCGCTCTGGTCTCTACCAAGGCCTGCATGCTTGCAGCCATGGAGCAAACTGAGTGGATCATCTCCATCAGAGACTGCACAACATCACGCTGCGACTGTGTATCTCTGCAGCATCAGCCAGTGGCTAGGCCACCTCCCTCTGGTACTGGGCCATCTCGCTCTGGGACTAGGCCACCTCACTCAGAGACTGGGCCAACTCCTCCAGTGTCTGCTCCATGGCGGCCAGAGTGGGGCAAATCTTCTGACGTTCATAGCCATGGCCTGCTGTGACTGGGACCTGCACAGAATTCACAGAATGCCCAGGACCTTGGACATAATGATCCGTGGCTGAAACCGTCGCCCCATTGGCTCCACCATGGACGCCACCCATGCAGTGTGGGCCTACATGGCATGCATGGCCGGCACCACCCCCTGCTCCTGCATATAAAGTGGCAAAGATTGTTGGGAGACGAGAGGACTGGGGAATCTTTAGGGAGCAACAGAAAGCTACTAAAAAAGCTATAAAGAAGAGTAAGACAGAGTATGAGAATAAACTTGCTCAGAATATAAAAACAGACAGTAAAAATCTTTACAAGTATATAAAACGAAAAAGAGTGGCTAAGTTAAATATTGGTCCTTTAGAGGATGAGAAGGGAGTTTTAATAACGGGAGATGAGGAAATGGCTGAAGAACTGAACAGGTTTTTTGGGTCGGTCTTCACATGGAAGACACGAATAACATGCCAGCGACTGATAGAAAAGAGGCTATGACAGGTGAGGACCTTGAGAGGATTGTTATCACTAAGGAGGTAGTGATGGGCAAGCTAATGGGGCTAAACGTAGAAAAGTCTCCTGGACCTGATGGAATGCATCCCAGAGTGCTAAAAGAGATGGCTAGGGAAATTGCAGATGCACTAGTGATGATTTACCAAAATTCACGAGAATCTGGGGTGGTCCCAGTCGATTGGAAATTAGGAAACGTGGCACTACTGTTTAAAAAAGGAGGTAGGCAGAGAGCAGGAAATTATAGGCCAGTGAGCTTAACTTCGGTAGTAGGGAAGATGCTGGAATCGATCATCAAGGAAGAAATAGCGAGTCATCTGGATAGAAATTGTCCCATTGGACAGACGCAGCATGGGTTCATAAAGGGCAGGTCGTGCCTAACTAATTTAGTGGAATTTTTTGAGGTCATTACCAGTGCAGTAGATAACGGGTAGCCAATGGATGTGGTATATCTGGATTTCCAGAAAGCCTTTGACAAGGTGCCACACAAAAGGTTGCTGCCAAAAATAGAGAAGCATGGCATTAAGGGTAAGGTAATAGCATGGATAGAGGATTGGTTGATGAATAGAAAGCAAAGAGTGGGGATTAATGGGTGTTTCTCTGGTTGGCAATCAGTAGCTAGTGGTGTCCCTCAGGGATCCGTGTTGGGCCCACAATTGTTCACAATTTACATAGATGATTTGGAGTTGGGGACCAAGGGCAATGTGTCCAACTTTGCAGATGACATTAAGATGAGTGATAACGCGAAAAGTGCAGAGGATACTGGAAGTCTGCAGAGGGATTTGGATAGGTTAAGTGAATGGGCAAGGGTCTGGCAGATGGAATAAAATGATGACAAATGTGAGGATACCATTTTGGTCGGAATAACAGCAAACGGGATTATTATTTGAACAATAAAATATTAAAGCATGCTACTGTGCAGAGAGACCTGGGTGTGCTCGTGCATGAATCACAGAAAGTTGCTTTACAGGTGCAACAGGTGATTAAGAAGGCAAATGGAATTTTATCCTTCATTGCTAGAGGGATGGAGTTTAAGACTAGGGAGGTTATGCTGCAATTGTATAAGATGTTATTGAGGCCACACCTGGAGTATTGTGTTCAGCCTTGGTCTCCTTACTTGAGAAAGGACATACTGGCACTGGAGGGTGTGCAGAGGAGATTCACAAGGTTAATCCCGGACCTGAAGGGGTTGGATTACGAGGAGAGTTTGAATACACTTGGACTGTACTCGTTGGAATTTAGAAGGATGAGGGGGGATCTTATAGAAACATATAAAATTATGAAGGGAATAGTGTGGATAGATGCTGGCAGTTTGTTTCCACTGGCGGGTGAAAGCAGAACTCGGGGGCAAAGTCTCAAAATAAGGGGAAGTAGATTTAAGACTGTGTTGAGGAGGAACATCTTCACCCAAAGGGTTGTGAATCTATGGAATTCCTTGCCCAGTGAAGCAGTTCAGGCTCCTTCATTAAATGTTTTTATGGTAAAGATAGATAGATTTTTTAACAATAATGGGATTAAGGTTTATGGAGTTCGGACTGGAAAGTGGAGCTCAGGCCATGAAAGATCAGCCATGATCTCATTGAATGGCAGAGCAGGCTCGAGGGGCCAGATGGCCTACTCCTGCTCTTAGTTCTTATGTAGTTGGACATGCATCTCTGTGCACAGGTGCTGTATGCCCGCCGTAGTCCCCTCTTGCATTCCCTGTGTCGCTGATTGCATCTGGACTATTGGGACTGGATGTTCCAGACGTCAAGGCCATGTCTGGACCGTTCCTGGGCAAGCCTGCCCTCTGACCGTCCGGCCTCTTGAGAGCTCATACCTCCACCTGCTGAACTGGATGCGATTTGTGGTGTGCACCAGATAGTGTCCTCGGCGTCTCTTCGCTGATATGTCAAGATCAATCATAAATTTGGCAGGGTCTCAGTTGCCCGCACATTACAGTACTCCACCCCAGCAAACTCCCTTTCAGCTGGGCCACCGACAAAGTGCTGAGCCCTCTGCTTGGTCATGGTGAGTGTGCACGGCCTGAGAATCGCTGAACCCGCACATGTCCCAATTTCATGCTGGAGTCTGGATTTTCCGCTCTGTTGCTCATCACGATTTTGGTGTTGGGGTGTGCAGTATCCAGGCCTAATTCTCAAAAACAGTGAATTCCGACCGGTGGTGCACTGTGTCGCAGAGACGCTGGGTGCGATTCTCCGCACCCGCGAAAAATCGTGAAATTGTCGTAAAAAACGGGCGCGTTTTACGACAGTCGGAAAGGGTCCATTTCCCGACGTATTCACTTCCGGGAAATGGGCTAGTAACGCGACCGCGTCTATCACGGGCGCGATGACGACAGAATGCGGCGACGACACGATCACGCCCACATATCGCCGCCCGACGCCGTAAAAAGGCGCGGGCGAGCACAGAATCTGTCGGCCATGATGTCCGAGCCCAGGAGAGCTGCACCTCGTTTTGTGGAGGCCGATGTCGAGACGCTGCTCGATGCTGTCAAGCACAGGAGGGGCATCATCCGCCTGCGGAGAGGGCATCGCCAACCTGCCAGCGTGGTACGCCAGGCCTGGCGTGAGGTGGCTGCTGCCGTCAGTGCTGTGGGGCAGACCCCTCGCTCTGCAGAGCAGTGCCGGAAAAAGCTTCACTACCTCACCAGGGCTGCCAGGGTAAGTGCCAAGAAGGTGCCCCCTGGTCACAACCATCCCTCCCCCCCATTTACTTAATCACCCACCTCCCCACCTGGCACGGGGGGGTGGAGGGGGATTTGGGCAGAGTTATTTGAGGGTGGTTCACAAAGTTGTCACAGACCCAGCGCTCTGGCCCCGTGGAGAGATGCAATTGTTTTATGACAACTTGACCCCCAAACTGTGCCAGTATCTGAACGGACTGCTGATACCTGCCGTATTGTAATGATCTACCTATGTATCCTCCCCCAACAGGCCAAGTCCGCTCACAACAACCGTGAGCGGCACAAGACTGGAGGGGGTTCGCCCAAACTGCACCCCCTCACCACCTTTGAGCAGAGGGCACTGGATCTTGTTGGGGGGGTCTGCCAGCCGGGATGTCACGCTATGCGAGGTTGGCAGAGTTGCAACAAGTGAGACAACCCTCCTTGACAAACACCCACCCCTCCCCCATCCTCTGTCCCTTCACACACCCTGCCCACTTAAGACAGATAGATAGAACAGTACAGCACAGAACAGGCCCTTCGGCCCTGGATGTTGTGCCGAGCAATGATCACCCTACTCAAACCCACGTATCCACCCTATACCCGTAACCCAACAACCCCCCCCCCCCTTAACCTTACTTTTTAGGACACTACGGGCAATTTAGCACGGCCAATCCACCTAACCCGCACATCTTTGGACTGTGGGAGGACACCGGAGCACCCGGAGGAAACCCACGCGCACACGGGGAGGATGTGCAGACTCCACACAGACAGTGACCCAGCCGGGAATCGAACCTGGGACCCTGGAGCTGTGAAGCATTTATGCTAACCACCATGCTACCATGCTGCCAACTTGGACACCTCCCCCATCCTCTGTCCCTTCACACACCCTGCCCACTGGGATACCTCCCCCATCCTCTGTCCCTTCACACACCCTGCCCACTGGGATACCTCCCCCATCCTCTGTCCCTTCACACACCCTGCCCACTGGGATACCTCCCCCATCCTCTGTCCCTTCACACACCCTGCCCACTGGGATACCTCCCCCATCCTCTGTCCCTTCACACGCTGCCCACTGGGACCGTCCAGCGGCCTGCCGAGCAAATCTAAATAACCCATCTCATTCTCTTCCCTAGGACGTGATGCCGAATGACCAGGGCTGTCTGGCTGCAGACGGACACAGGCATCTGCCCCCACCTCACCCGGGGCCGCATGACAGAGGGTGCCCGATCAGCGGGGAATCCCATCCTCCCCAACCCAATCTGCGGATCAGGACGCCCAGAGGGTGGCGAGACCACAAGCCACGGAAATGGCCAGCGATAACCCTCCGGACTCTGAGCGGCCCCACACCATTGAGGAGGTGCTAAATTGCGAAAACATCGGGCTTGCGGCACTGCTTTCTCCCACAACATCCATCATCCCAGAGACACTCTTCCCGGCGCGCCTATTTAGTGATGAGTCTCCTGGGTCACAGTCTGGTTCGCACCTCACAGCTGAGCAGGTACAGCAGGTGGAGGTCGGAGCAACCGAGGGCCCGGACTCGCGGAGGCCAGACCAGGCCCAGGTTGCAGCTGGCTCCCAGACGTTTTCGGAGTTCCTGGAGTTTCTCAACCCACCCGCACAGCCGATGCCTCAAGAAACCCAGGGAAACAACGACGGGATGAGGGCTGCCTTCCTGACTCTGCAGACGCTGTTAGAGGAGTCGAACCCCGTCCACGAGCAGGGAGTGGTGCCGCTCTTGGCAGTGACCCAGTCCGACACCGCACGGATGGCATCCGCGGTGGATGCAATGGGTCAGGTGATGCAAGGCATTGGGGTTAATATGCACGCGTCATCCTCGGCCCTGGACAGGGTTGCCCTCTCACAGGCAGAATGTGCCATAGGCAAAACGACATTGCCGGCCCCCTGCAGGCCTTGGCCCTGTCTCACCAGGTCATTGGCCAGTTGCAGCAGTCAGTCGCCGAGAGCATCAACCACCTGACACATGTGCTGGATGGCGTCGTGCACACACAGGTTGAGATCGCACAGTCCCTGGCGGGAATGTCTAACTCCCTGGACTCCGTGTCTGCAAACATTCGGATCCTGGTGGATACCGTTGCAGGCCTCCAGGACTGGCAGCACCAGGTGTCGGTGGTGCGACGGGGCACCTCCCCGCTCGCACCTCTGTCCTAAAGTGAGGCCCGGGGGCCACCAGGCTCCCCGAGGGAGGAGGAGGTTTCAGGGCCCGTCCCATTAAGTCCATCACGGGACGTCCCGGAATTCTCGGCCTCCCCACGTCCCATCCCTGGTGCATCGGGTGGGCAGCAGGCAGAGCAGGGTGGCACAATGTCACCCGAGACGCCCGCAGAGCAGTCTGGCCCATCAAGACCGGGTCGCCCCAGGAAACGCTTGGCCAAGGAGAAACGAGTCGAGGGGGGCGATTCGCAGCAATCCTCCTCCACTCCTGCTGTATCATCTGGGGAGTCACGTAGACGTAGTGTTAGGGCCCGTAAGGCAACTAAGATAGACACTGAGTAAGTTGGCACGGGTGAAGGGCACAGTTTAGTTGTAGGGGCTAGGGCACCTGTAAATAATTGTTAACATTAAACGCACTGTTCCAGCTTACTTGTAATACCGTGTGATTGTTCCACAGCCACAGGAATCGTGATGGTGACCGAGTGTCGCTGGGGTTGACGAGCGGTGAAACTTCGGTGCCGGGTGTGCAGTCCCTGCCCCTCCCCCCCACCCCCTCCCACAGCTAGCCCACGCGGGCACGTGATAGAGTGCCAGTAACAATCTCAGCGGCCACCAAGGTGGATGGTTCAGCTATTGCCATGGGTCAGACTCTCTCTAACGATTCTGAGCTCACAGTTCTTTGCAGTGCGGGCTGTCATCATTCCACATGGCACTGATCACACCCGCTGACACAGCCATCAATGTTGTGCCATACCGTCTGGACCCAGTGGAAAGGGTGATGTCGAAGTGGAGCAGTGTACACTGAGAGTGGGTTGGGGGGGGGGGGGGTTGTGGTGGTGGAAGTTGTGTGTTGACCCTCTGCACGACTAGCGATGCAGGTGGTGGTTTGGTGTTCAGCGGGGACGTCACATGCGATGGGTGAACCGTGCTGCCACCAAGGCGTCGCGTGCCCGCCGTCCTCGCCGGGTCTGTCGTGCCGCCTCCTGGACATCACCAGCACCTGGGTCGTGTCTGCGTGCTGCGCCCACCAATCCACCGGCCTCCTCCTCCTCCCTCTCCTCCTCCTCCTCCTCCTCCTCCTCCTCCTCCTCCTCCTCCTCCTCCTCCTCTGTGCTGGCACCACTGCCACTGGCTTCTCCCTCCGCCTCCTGCAGCAGGTCATCTCCCCTCTGCATCACGATGTTGTGCAGCGCACAGCAGACCACAACAATGCGAGCGACCCTTTCGGGCTGGTACTGCAGGGCCCCTCCGGAGCGGTCCAGGCACCTGAATCTCATCTTCAGGACGCCAAGGCAGCGCTCCACCACACCCCTGGTTGCTGCATGGGCCTCGTTGTATCGTGTTTCTGCATTGGTCTGAGGCCTCCGTATAGACGTCATCAGCCAAGACCTCAGCGGATAACCCCTGTCGCCTAGCAACCAGCCCCTCAGCCGGGGGGGGACATCCCTCAAACATCGCAGGGATGAACGACTGTGCCAGTATGTAGGAGTCATGCACACTCCCTGGGAACCTTGCAGAGACATTCATGATCCTCATGTGGGGGTCGCATACCACCGGGATATTAGAACATAGAACATAGAACATAGAACGATACAGCGCAGTACAGGCCCTTCGGCCCTCGATGTTGCACCGACATGGAAAGAAACTAAAGGCCATCTAACCTACACTATGCCCTTATCATCCATATGCTTATCCAATAAATTTTTAAATGCCCTCAATGTTGGCAAGTTCACTACTGTTGCAGGTAGGGCATTCCACGGCCTCACCACTCTTTGCGTAAAAAACCCACCTCTGACCTCTGTCCTATATCTATTACCCCTCAATTTAAGGCTATGTCCCCTCGTGCTAGCCACCTCCATCCGCGGGAGAAGGCTCTCGCTGTCCACCCTATCTAACCCTCTGATCATTTTGTATGCCTCTATTAAGTCACCTCTTAACCTTCTTCTTTCTAACGAAAACAACCTCAAGTCCATCAGCCTTTCCTCATAAGATTTTCCCTCCATACCAGGCAACATCCTGGTAAATCTCCTCTGCACCCGTTCCAAGGCTTCCACGTCCTTCATATAATGAGGCGACCAGAACTGTACGCAATACTCCAAATGCGGCCGTACTAGAGTTTTGTACAACTGCAACATGACCTCATGGCTCTGGAACTCAATCCCTCTACCAATAAAGGCCAACACACCATAGGCCTTCTTCACACCCCTATCAACCTGGGTGGCAACTTTCAGGGATCTATGTACATGGACACCGAGATCCCTCTGCTCATCCACACTACCAAGAATTTTTACCATTAGCCAATATTCCGCATTCCTGTTATTCTTTCCAAAGTGAATCACCTCACACTTCTCCACATTAACTCCATTTGCCACCTCTCAGCCCAGCTCTGCAGCTTAGCTATGTCCCTCTGTAACCTGCAACATCCTTCCGCACTGTCTACAACTCCCACGACTTTAGTGTCCGTCTGCAAATTTAGCTCACCCATCCTTCTGCACCCTCCTCTAGGTCATTTATAAAAATGACAACAGCAACGGCCCCAGAACAGATCCTTGTGGTACGCCATTCATGGAGTATGTCCCCCTTCTGTTGTGAAACACATCCCTGTCCCCTGCAGGCGGGCGCATGGGGACGTGAACACAATCGATTGCCCCCTGCACCCTCAGTATCCCGGCCACGCTGTCAAATCCACGAGCTCGTAAGTCTTGACTTGCTTGGTCCTCGGGAAAGGTGATGTAGCGGTCAGCGATGGCATAGAGGGCTTCGGTCACATCCCGGATGCACCTGTGCACCGATGACTGGGAGATCCCGGAGAGGTCCCCGCTCGGAGACTGGAAGGAGCCGGTCGCATAGAAGTTAAGAGCGAACCGTCACCTTGATGGCAACCGGGATCGCATGTCCTCCCCCCGTTCCACGTGGGGCGAGGTGCGCCACGAGGTGACAGATATGTATCACCGTCTGCCTACTCAGCCGGAGTCTCCTCCTGCAGATGATATCCGTCATTGTTAGGAAAGAGACCCGGACACGGTACACCCTCGGCCTTGGTCGTCGCCTCTGGCGCCATGGCTGCACCCTCACTCTCTCCTCTTCCTCTTCCTCCTCCTCCTCCCAATGCTGCTCGACGACTGGCAACTCCTCGGCCCTTCCCTCTGCTGCTGCAGCTGGCCCTGCATCCACTGCGGGTTGTGGGTGTGGATGCCCCCCCGTCTCCCCCACTCCCCCCTCCACCTCCCCCACTCCCCCCCTCCATCTCCCCCACCCCCTCCATCTCCCCCACGCCCCCTCCGTCTCCCCCACTCCCCCCCGTCTCCCCCACTGCCCCCCCGTCTCACCCACTGCCCCCCCCTCTCCCCCACTGCCCCCTCCGTCTCCCCCACTGCCCCCTCCATCTCCCCACCGTCCCCGCTCTGGACCCCCTTCCCGGTCTCAGGGATGCCTTCCCCGTTGTGGCCAGACTCGAGCGGTGCGCTGAGCGGTGCGCTGAGCGGTGCGCTGAGTGGTGCGCTAACCTCCTCGAAGCTGTCGTTAGCCAGCACGACTGGATGACGAACTTAAAAAGCAGGTGTGTTTGACGCCGTGTAAACAGTGCGCGATGATGTCGGGACTTCTGCCCATCCGGGCCGGTGAATAGCGGGGGGGGGGGGGCAATTTGTAGCGATTCTGGTCATGTCTGGGGCGTGACGGAGGCGTTTGGCAAATGGCGACTCGGAGATTTTGCGGGGTCGGAGAAGCAGGAGGGCGTCGGACCAGCGTCGCCGTAAAAATTTGCGACGCCCGCTATTCTCCGACCCGTCGTGAGTGCGGAGAATCGCGCCCGCTATTTTTGAGGAGACAGAGCATCACGATTCAACGTCAAACCGCCACCTGCGCACGATTCTCTGCCGATCGCACATCCCATTTTCGGTGACGGTTAATGGAGAATTCCACCCAGGTTCTTTGATGTGAAACTTAAATAAAATTAAATAAAGCTTCACGGTTTATTGCGTAAAACTAAATTCTTAGCCAATTCCACCATAAGCTTGAAGTTATTGTCAGACAGCATATTCACGGTACTAATATTCAGTAATATCTGATCTGAAATGTATCAAATAATCTGAATGACATTCCTTTTCACTTCGATAGTCGTAACATTTACAATGTTGCAATTGTTGCACAGCATGTTGCAACTTCGGAATCCAAAGGCGAGAAAATGGGGCAATTCATTTTGAAGAATGCACTTGCAACACATTTTGAAAACCACAATGAGATCAAGCAGCGGAAACAAAGTTTGAGAATCATGAAATTGTGTTTTTCATAACTCCCACAGTTTTTGAGGACACGTATTCATTCGTCATGTGCTTCAAATCCAAAAGAGAAGCAGGGAAGTAAAATGTGAAAACGAACAGACAATTTGCAAAGGGAAATGAATTGCTGAAGGACAGGCACGGTCGCACAGTGGGTAGCACTGCTGCCTCATAGCGCCAGAGACCCCGGTTCAATTCCGGCCTCAGGTACCAGTCTATGTGGAGTTTGCGCTTTCTGCCTGTGTTTCTTCTGGGTGGCGCATTTTCCTACCATTGTCCAATGGTGTGCAGATTAAGTGGATTGCCAATGTAAATTGTCTCTCAGTGTTCAAAGGTGGGGGGGGGGGTTAACGTTTTGACGGACGAGTGGCCCCACGTAGGGAGCTCAGAGGGTCAATGCAGACTTTGTTGGCCTCCTTCTGCTCTGTGGGGGCTCTATGATTGTATGAACTAAGTAGACAGACATTCGAGAGGTGGAGTTTAGTGTTGGAAAATATGATGTCCACGTTGGAGAGAACAAGGGAAAATGTGAATATGATTTAATTGGATTGTTACTGCAGAATACCGGGAACAGAGCAATCCGTGCAGCCTGGTAAATGGATCACAAGCCATTCACATGGAGAACAAACAACAGATGCGAAAACAATCGAAATATTAATGTGTATTTCAAGGGAATAGTCAATGTGAGAGATAGACAAGTTATGCATCGACTGTACAGGACAATACTGAGACCAGACCTTGAAATTATGTCTTGTGTCGGTTACCCTTAACAGTCGGCAGTTGCTATAGGTAGGAGACGTGTCATTAAGTATGAAAGGGTTGCATTATCAGGCAAGATTGAGCAGCTTGCGTTTGTACTTAGCTGTAGTTTAAAAATTAGGAAATTATCTTACTGAGACATGTAGGATTCTAAAGGAGCTTCACAGGACGATTGCAGCGAGAATTTTGCTCTCGTGAGAGAATGAGTTCTCAGAGAACCGGTTTGAAATGTGATTGAGCATGAAGTTTGGTATAATCTCTCAAATGATTTACCTTAGAGTGTATTGGAGGCCGGACCATTAAAATTATTGATGCATATATTTTAACTTTAAAAGGAAGTCAAGGGTTTTCGGGAGGCAGGGGTTTGTGGGTTGCTGTGAAGGTAAGGAAGTGATATAAAGTCCACAATGATATTATCAAGTGATCTTGATGTACGATGCGTCCGGTTCGAACAGCCAAGTTGCTGATTCATGATCATATTATTGAACCTAACCAGAATTGTCTACAGTTCTCAATTTTCCCGGAGACGGAGATGCCATGAAATGAACAAAAGACGAATATATGGGGAGTTCACTTAGTTAAAAATGAACACTTACCTGTTAACTCCAAGGAAAGCCAAGTCACATAAAAGTTTGTTCTGGCAGCACCTGCAAAGAGAGAATTCGATTTAACGACACAGCGAAATGTTATATTTCCATAGTTGAGTCTATTTCGGCATTTTTTCTTTGCAGTTGCCTTTTTTATTGTTGACGGTCAATTTACGTATCCAAATAAAATACCGAAGATATTCATCTTTCTAAAACAGCATTTTCTTCCAAACCTGTAAATATATAAGCCAGATGAACCGATGTATCAAATGAAGGACTGGTCAGGGCTGTTTTTATTTTAGTTAATTCGAATCATCCTGCTCGTAATGTTGAAAAACCTTCAAAGTTCAATCCCACCACCACAGACCATATTTCAGCACGTCTTTCTTTCCACAGCAACTGCAAACTGGCGGCACCGCACGTCATAATTTCGTACTATACAACAGGCCAACTGCAAAAGTGCCCTGTAAATTCGCCAGTTTTGTATACGGATAGAGATGGTTATTACTTTCTCCAATATGATTGTTCGCGCTCTTCTTCAGTCCTTCTTGATCCTGGGGATGATCAGCACAGGTATCGGTCGCATTAATTTTTATTTTGAAGCCTTGATAGTGTTTATTCCAACAAAACTATAAGATATTGTAATTCAGATCTTGAATGTTCAATTGATTGATTGTATGTTTTCTCTCTTCCCCTCTTTCAAAGGTAATTGTTATGACGATACTCAAGTTTTGCAAAGACCTCAACACAAGATTGTGATGGTTGGACAAAATATTACCATCATTTGTGCATTCACTCCTCTGTCTGATAATTCAGAAGTGAATATTTTCTGGTGGAGACTCGGCGAAAATGTATTTATGCAACCGACTTCAGACATGAGGAAGCATGTTTTAAAGAGGAAAGGGCAAAGCACCTTCCAACTCCTTGATGTACGTTTGCATGATGCCGGTATTTATTACTGCGGTATCAAAGAAGCAAGAGCGAGGATGAATAACGGAACTGGATCAACATTTGTTGTTCACGGTAAATACCACTGTTGGGTGGAATGTTTGGATTATTCTCTCAAATATATATATAAGGTCGACCAGAATTGCGTCAAGTGGATTTCATTAGTCCTATATTTGGTTACTTTAACGTAATTCAGAAAATTATAATATTTGGTACATTTCGGCAATCCCAAAAGCTGACAATTTGGAAATTGCATGCAGGGACCCAATAGAATATTTCAACTAATCCAAAACTGATATTGGGATGCTTCGGTTTATACCATGTGTGAAGCCTATCAAAACATACCTTTTTTTAAATGTTGAGGTTATACCGAAGAAAAGTGAAACGCATTTCATGGCTTAATCTTAAAATAGAATTGGTTGTTTTGGAAATTACTAACTGTGTTGGCGGCACGGTGGCAGAGTGGTTAGCACTGCTGCCTCACAGCGCCAGGAAAACGAATTTAATGTTGGCCGGGAATCACGATCTGTGTGGAGTTTGTACGTTCTCCCAGTGACTGCGTGGGTCTCCGGTTTCATCCCACAGTCCAAAGATATACAGGCTAGGTCGATTGGCCATGCTAAATTGTCCCTTACTGTCCAGGGATCTGCAAGTTAGGTTATGGGGTTAAAGGGATTGGGCGTGGTGGATGGGACTGTGCAAATATGTAGCTCATTCGAAGACTCGATGGGCCAAATGACATCCTTCTGCGCTGCAGGGATGCTGTGGAGTTCGGAGGAGCGACATTGCTCAGAGATGTCCCTCTAGTTTACCGTAAAGCACTATTTAATTCCTCATAAAATACTATTAAAATACAAGCTATAATGCTTGTACGACATGGTATTATTTGGATTGAACTCGAGGCAGCTTTTTTCGAAATAATTATGGGGAGAATTTATGGAGTATTCTTCATCAGGCCATTCGTGCAAATACCTGAGAACATCCAAGTGAAATTACGTGAACGGCCGTTTGTTGCCCGTTTTTCTATTGTTTCCGAAGACTTATCCATACAATTTCAAGACGATCATTCCAGTTGCCTGATTCAAGAAATATTCCATGATTTACGGAATTTAACTGGCCTGGAATTATCGTGGGTGATACTGGTCTCTAGATATTTTCAGGTGAGATCGTAGTGAAATAAATTCAACCTTGTTTTTTCTGGATGGAGTTAAATATTCAACACCATTGTAATGAAAGTACAGCTGTCCGACTATTTTGGTCAACACCCCTCCACGAGCCCATAGAATTATAAACGGAAGAAACCTTCACTTATCGTATTGCTTAGGGATTGGATTTGTTCTTGGATGCCATATTTGCCAAATCGCAATCAAAACGGCATTTGAATTTGATACACGGTTTGCGAGAAATTATATTGGTTCTGATGGTTGTGAGATTTAAAAAGCCTTACATACATGGTTGCTTCAGAGATCATTGAATACGTAGAGGTAGACCATTGTTAACATTTTTGAAAAATAATTAAACAACACTCTTGCGTTTTGTGGAATTATTGGCTGTGAGATGTGTTAATTTTCTATATATTCATTGCTTAATAACTATCCCTGAACTCCATTCAAGCTGTTCCACATACTCCAACCATACTCTGGAAAACGCCTGATGAAAATGCAAACGTCTATCTTCATCTCGTATGTGAAACAGTGGACTTTTACCCGGAAGATGTTACTTTGCAGTGGTACAAAGGTTCAAGCAGGATTATAACCGGGATTCAAACAACAAAACGTTTGAATAAAGCAGGTCTCTATCAAGCTACAAGTGTTCTGCATGAGTCACAGCCAGTCCTGAGAGGAACACCTTACACTTGTCTGGTGTCCCATACGACGCTGCAGGCTCCGAAAATATCTGTTCACCTGGTAACTGGTTCTGACCCAGGTAAGAAGACGAGTATTTATCCTTTTAATTATCATTTTCAATGTTATTGCTGGATTTGCGTAGAACCAGCCCTGAGAACAATTATTTACGCGAAATCGGATAATGCACGCCCAGCATCTGCAAGCGAATGTAAAATTTGGTTAGGAAGGACGTTGCCCTCTGTTGCAATTTTATCCTCAAGACTCTTCAGAATAACGGTATCTCAGTTTTTGCATGTCTCCTGAAAGTTCTGTATTCTCTTGCCCGATACTTGTGATAGAGATTATACTGTTTGGTGATCAGTGCTTCTGTTGAACAGAATAACACCTCGAATTTGCCAGTGCAAAGGCTGCAGGAGGTACGAACGAATTAAGAAAAGGAATAATAGAACATCGTTTCATAGTTCGTCTAGAGCATATAGAATGCAGTACAGTTTGTTCCCCCACAAAGGGGAGCGGAAGGATTCTGGATGAAAACGCAATCAGATAAGGTCATCTAGATACTACATTGTCCCTTTAATTTTGAGTGATTAGTGTTAAATTAAACATATTTGGTGACGATATAATATTTCTGCAAATGAAATTGTCACAAGACATAAAGCAAAATTCCTTTGATTATATTTTAGATGGAAACGATGGAAGCTACGTAATGCAGCAGAATTAATATTCCCTAAGTCACAGGATATCTATAAAACACCTCCTGATCTCAAGATAATCTTTATTTCAAAATAAATTGTTATAAAGCAACAATTTGGGGAAGCACGATAGCACAGTGCTTACCACTGTTGCTTCACAGCTCCCGGGTCTCACCATCGACTCCCGGCTTGGGTCACTGTCTGTGCAGAGACCGCACGTTCTCCCCGTGTCTGTGTGGATTTCCTCCGGATGCTCCTTTTTCCTTCCATTGCCCCAAAATGTGAAGGTTAGGTGGATTGGCCATGCTAAATTGCCCTTCGTGTCGAAAAAGGTTAGGTGGGATTTCTGGGTTGCGAGACTAGGGTGGAGGTATGGGTTTTGGTAGGGTGTGCTTTCCAAGGGCCAGTGCAAACTAGACGGACCGAATGGCCTCCTACTGCAATGTAAATTCTGTGATAATTTATTTGAACAGTTAAGATTGCGTACGCAATATTTGCTTATTTCCAGGTCATCAAGTCAATTGTAAATTCAAAAGCTTCAGTGGCTTTTCCTAGGCATATAGAATGCAAATTAAATGGCTTTACTTGTATTTGTCAACGGCACTGCCCAGAAACCTTTGCCGTCTTTAAATTATTGTGCACATCATAACATGAAAAACAGTTGTATAAATGAAACTAATTTTGGAGGGATGGTGCCGAAGTCAAGGATTACAACTATTCGGACGAACAAAATATATATTTTAAAGCTAAACAGCACTGGAAATCTTTGAGGGTTTACAGACATTGCATGTTTGAACGAATTCATGATACGGGCATTTCCAGTTGAGAGAAAATTAAAATCTGGCGGCAAAGTATATCGAGAGTTGGAAGCATATTCAATGAGGGCTAAGGACAAACTGGTTAGTGGTCAACTGAGCAACTGATCAGACTGTGGATCCACAAACACAGAGTCTGCTTGTGGTAAACAAGTACGCTTTTAAAAGCAAGAATACAGGTGTGAGTATAACAGCGACAAGAGATGGTGAGAAGGGTAGTTGGGCTATTTCGGTCGAGAGAATGGAGAGAACTATTTGCTTCAGAATTGCACAACGACCGAATTGAAATAATAATAGGACTTACAGAGTCCAGTCGAACTCCGTTTAATGGCGTGCTGAGATTTGTTTTAATACCAAGCAATCTATTTGGCACTGGAACGTTGGAATTGCAATCATCATAAAAGTGGACCTTTGAAAATTGTTGGATCTGGGTGCTGTTAACCCCTGTGCTTTAGAGTATCATAGAATTTACAGTGCAGAAGGAGACCATTGGGCCCATCGAGTCCACACTGGAAAGGCCAACCCACCTAAGCCCACACCGCCACCCTATCCCCACAACCCAGTAACTACAACTAAAGATTTTGAAGACTATGGGAAATTTAGCATGACCAAACCACCTAACCTGCACATCTTTGGACTGTGGGAGGAAACTGGAACACCCGGAAGAAACCCACACATCGTGCAGAGCTGTGAAGAAACCGTGCTAACCATTGTGCTACCGTGCTGCCCTCTTAAGAGACTTCATCCTATTTCCGTAAACTGAGTTGTTATTGAGAAAGTAGATGCATTATTTTAATTATCCAACATTCCTTATTTTCCAAGATGGTTCAATTAGAATGCCAAATGACGAATATAACCTCTGTAGGAATGGGTGTATGCGACATTTCAGGGGCAGGTGACATCGATTCGTTGGCTTCCTGTTCAAAACGATTCTACTCGGGCAACATAGCACCCCTCCCCGATGCACTCATGCATTATATGCTCGTTTGAGAGCACAATGCCAAGCAACCGATTTCACCTGCCTCAGTAGCCTCGGAAACACGAATTTCAACGGTCACAGCCTCAGAAGTTCTCACCCGTCTCGAAAGCAAACTCATGGAAAGCAAGGAGTGCTGACGAGTCCCTCCGATCTTGCACGGACCAATTGCCGGGTGTGGTTGCAGACATCTTTCACCTGTTATTTCTCTGTTCCAAATTTCACACCTGCTTCAAGAAGACCACTATTACACCGGTACTGTAGAAGCACCAGGCAACGTGCATCCACTACCACTGACCAGTGGTCCTAACATCTATTATTATCACGTTCTTAGAGAGCTTAGTCATGAGACACAATATCTTCAACCTTCTATATTGTCTTGATGCACTGCAATTCGCCTACTGCAACAACCGGCTCACTATGTATGCTAACTCCCCGGCCGTACACTCATCCCTAGTGCATCTCGACAAGCCTATGGCGTATTCCTGATATTTCACTATAGCTCTGCCTTCAGCACAATAATCCCAGCCAAGTTCACATCAAAACTCCAAAACCTAGGACTCGGATTGTCCCTCTGGAACTGGATTTCCTGATCCACAGACGCCAATCAGTAAGGCAAAACAACGGCACCTCCTCCATGATAGTACTCAATATCGGGGTCCTGCAATGATCAGTTAGGTCCCCTACTATACTCCCTGCCCACATATGACCATGTGGAAAAATTCGGCTCCTACTCCATCTACAGGTTTACTGATGGCACCTCCATAATGGATCAGATCGCAAACAAGACGGGTCAGAGTACAGGAAGGCGATAAAAATGTAGTGGAGTGGTGCATTGACAACAATCTCTCCCTCAATTGCAACAAAACAAAGGAGCTGGTCATCGATCTCTGGAAGTGAAGTGTCGTCCACACCCCTGTCTGGATCAATGGTGCGGGGGGGAGATGGTTGACAGCTTGAAATTCCGAGGTTTAAACATTACCAACAATCTTTCCTGGTCCACTCACGTCGACGCTGCGACCAAGAAAACATAACAGCACCCTTACATCCTCAGAAAATTAAGGACAATCGGCAATTAAGGCATGCTATCTGAGTGCATCACAACTTAGTATGGCCACTAATCGGCCCAGGAATGTAAGAAACGACAGTGTCCTGAACACATCTCAGTCCATCACGCGAGCCGACCTCAAGACCATTGATTTTGTACACATGTCGCGCTGCCATGGGGAAATGGGCAGCACAATCAAAGACCCCTCCCACCCAGGCCATTCTCTCCTCCGCTGGCAGAAGATGCAAATGCTTGACAACACGCACCAACCAATGCAAAACTACTGTCTTCACCACTGAAACTAGACTCTTGACTGACCCCCTGAGGGTCTGAACTGATATTTTGGATCTTTTACATGCATCTTCTCTACAGCTGTAGCACTATATGCCGGATACTTCGCCCTCTATCTATTTTATGCATTTTCATTATGTGTCCTCGTGTATTTTTGTAAGTTCTATGTTTTCATGTATGGGGCAATCTGACTGGACTGTACTCAGAACTATATTTTTACTGTACTCGGTACACGTGACAATCATATAAACCTATATTCAAAACGGGGTGAACGACATAAAGGAGCAAAGTACATGCGTGTTAGCTTAATATCTCTTTTTCGAACAGGTGAGAAGGTATTAAAGATATTATTGGACGGCGGTTAAACAAAACAAATAAATCAGGCAACGTCAACACAGTTCTGTGAAAGTGAAACCAATTTATTGGATTTATTTGAAGGAGTCGTATATGCTGTTGATGAAGTCTCTCTGGTGATTGAAGTGTACCTGCATTTCTAAAAGACATGGATTGGTGGCCATGCAAACGGCCACAGCAGATAATGAAAGTTCAAGGCGTAGACAGAGGATTACTTAGCTGACAGGAAACGATGAATGGGCATAAAAGGGCCATAATACGATTGGAAATATGTGACCATGGTGTTCCACATGGACAATTGATGGGGTCTCAACTTTTTAGTATGCTTATAAACGACTTAGTTGAAACAACGGAATGCATGGTTGCTAAATTTGTTGATTGCGCTTAGAGACGTTGGAAAGTAAGTTGTGAAGAGGACACACATAGTTAACAAAGAGATGTGGACGTGATATGTAAGTAGGCAAAATATCTGCAAACTGGACAATTATGAGGGTTGGCACAGTGGTTAGCATTGCTGCCTCATAGATCCAGGGACTTGGGTTCAATTCCCGCATTGGCTAATTGTATGGAACAAAGAACATAGAACATACAGTACAGAAGGAGGCCATTCGGCCCATCGAGTCTGCACCGACCCACTTAAGCCCTCACTTCCACCCTATACCCGCAACCCAATAACCCCTCCTTACCGTTTTGGTCTCTAAGGACAATTTAGCATGGCCATTCCATCTAACCTGGACGTCTTTGTACTGTGGGAGGAAACCGGAGCACCCGGAGGAAACCCACGCAGACATGGGGAGAACGTGCAGACTCCACACAGACAGTGACCCAGCGGGGAATCGAACCTGGGAGTCTGTGAAGCCACAGTGCTATCCACTTCTGCTACCGTGCTGTCCTTTGCTGGAGTTTGCATGTTTTCTCCGTGTCCTCGTGGGTTTCCTTTGTGTTTCCACTTTCCTCCACCGTCCAAAATGTGTAGGCGATGTGAACTCTTAGTGTCCACCATGTGCATCCTAGGTGGGATTATTGGAAAAGACAGGGAAGTGGGCGAGTTAGTGTGCTCTTATAGAGGGTTGATGCACACGCGATAAGCCAAATGGCCTCCATCTGCACTGTAGATATTATACAACAGAAAGTAGACGTAAATTCTATGAACGTTAGAAATCGGCGATACAGATGAATGTCGGTGTCCTCATTTATCAATCACAAAATGGCTACT
Source organism: Scyliorhinus canicula (assembly GCF_902713615.1). Taxonomy (NCBI): domain Eukaryota; kingdom Metazoa; phylum Chordata; class Chondrichthyes; order Carcharhiniformes; family Scyliorhinidae; genus Scyliorhinus; species Scyliorhinus canicula. Next base: position 91,973,459 of record NC_052154.1, on the reverse strand, counting down.
ATGAATGTTAACCTAATAATTGGAAAAGCTGACAATTGTCAGAGGAATTTGATCTGCATGTTAGGAAGTTAAGATTCTGTTTCTCAGCACAATGATGAGACTACCTCTAGTCTATCATGAACAGTATTCACCTCTATATATAAAGCAGAATTTAACTGTTTTGAAAACAGTTCAGAGGAGATTCATGAGAATGACACCGGGGAAGGGTCTGTTGTCATATGTCATATGTTGAGGAGGCTAGCATTTTATGCAGTGAAGATGAGAAAAGTTGGAGGAAATTTGATTGAAATATTTAAGATCCTGAGGGGCATTGGCATGATTGATGTGTAGGGCATGTTTCTTCTCTGGGGGGTATCATGCACCAGGATCAATATTGAAAAAATAACGTGTCGCCCATTTAAGACAGATGACAAGAAATTTTTTTTCTCAGAGAGTTGTGAGCCTTTGGAACTCTCTTCCACAAAAGGCAGTGGAAACAGAAACATCGAATACTTCTCAGGCTACGATACATAGGCCCTTGTTAAAAAAGTGGTCGACCGAATTGATGGATATGTGGCAGGTTCCAATTCAATCGACATAATCTTATCCAATGGGCTGAAGGAACGAATGTTTTCATTCTGCTCCTAATAAGGACATAGTTTTGACGGAACTGAATTGGTATCAACGTGAAACTGTTTACCTTCAGATGTACTTTGATACTTCTAAAAAAGGATGGATTAGTTTTCCTAGCTTTCCATCTTGCACTCAATAGGACAGACGTGCGAATGTCAATTTTAAGAGGCAGCAATAATGTAGACTGCAGGAGAGCCTGTTGCTGATTTTGCAGGAGATTGAATTTAATTTACAGGTGAGTTTTAGGTACACAGTTTCTGCTTTTGATGGCATTGAAAGCTTCATATAGTAGAGGTGACTTTAGTCGCGGTCGTTAAAATTACCCACTTTATGCTGCGGACAGCAGTTCAATCTTCTCTGCCATGTCAAAGCCACGAGCACCTTCGGATTGACTTGGAACATATAAAGTAGGAATAGCATCAGGCTACTCGGCGCATCGATCCTGGCAGAAGAATGGGTTAATGACCATGAATCACTCGTATTTCACAAATCCATCTGCTAAACACAGTAATGTACCCTGGCAGCATTGTCCGAGCTGACAGAATAGCCATGCCTGAAAAATCTAGGTTAATATTATTGTAATCTAAACAAAATATGGCTTCATTCTCTTTGTTCATCCCCGATCATATCGGACATCCTGAATGATGTTGGATTGGCACTCATCCAGGAAATTGGATAGTATTCCACTGGACCAGTGAGTTGTGCCTTGTAGGTGCTGGGAAATCACTGGGGAGCCATAGGGTGAGTTACTCGTGACAGAATTCCTAGAGTATGACCTGATTTTATAACCGGAGTACCTATATGCGGCGCGGTAGCACAGTGGTAGCAATGTGGCTTCACAGCGCCAGATTCGCTGATTTGATTCCCAGCTTGGGTCATTTTCTGTGTGGAATCTCCACGTTCTCCCTGTGTCTGCGTGGCTTTCTTCTGAGTGCTCTGGTTTCCTCCCACAAGTCCCAAAAGACGTGCTGTTAGGTGAATTGGATATTCGGAATTCTCCGTCCGTGTACCCAACAGGTGCTGGAATGTGGCAACTGGGGGCTTCGCACAGTCACTTCATTGCAGTGTTAATGTAAGCCAAGTTTTGGCAATGAAGATTATTATACATGGCATATCCGGTTCAGTTTATGATCAATGATTTCACGTGGGATGCTGATCGTGCGACTTAACAGATGATCATAACATTGCATATCAAGGGATGGTAGTTAGATATTTATTTTTCGAATGTGTCATTGGATGTCACTTGTGGCGCCTAAATATTACTTTAAACGTATCAACGCAAGCCTGGGAAGTGTCAAGGTCTTGTGACATTTGGATACAGTCACTTCAGATCTAAGGATTCACCTTTGCTGCTCAACATTGTGCAATCGTCAATGCAACTTCTCACTTCTGACATAATGCAGTAAGGAATAATTTTGCTGAAGCAGCTGAAGATAATGACCCTTACGACACGACCCTGAGGAACTCCTACGATAAGGTATTGGACTTATTATGTCTTACAATCAACGAGCACAGTGATCTCATTCGTGCTCTATATGATTCCACCGAGTGGGATTTTTTTCATTGATTTCCAGTGACTGTAGCTTTTCTGGCGTGGATTTATGCAATACTCTGTCAAATGACGTCTAGGGCAGTCACTGCCACCTCTCCCATGGAGTACCCCTGTTTATCTATGTTTTAAACAAACCACATTGAGATCAGTAGCTGAGTGGTCATGGATGAACCCAAACTATTCATCAGTGATCAGGATATTTCAATGTAAGTACCCCATGATTGCACCGCTTTAACACTTGCATCACTTTCCTAGTGGTCGAGAGTAGACTGATGGGGAGATATTATGCCGGGACGGATTGGTCTTGCATTCTGTCTGCAGAGCATACGTGCACAGCAGATTCCAATGTTGTACTCAGGAACTTGGCTATGGTGCATGCAGGATATCGTAAACATGTTTTCAGTAACTGCCAGAATATTATCAGGCATGTAGCCTTAGCAGCATCCAATGCCTTTAGTCATTCGCGATATCACGTGAAGGGAATCGAATTGGCTGAAGACAGACAATTGGGTTGCAGGGGTCGTCAGGAGCAGAACTAAATTGGTGATCACCTTCGCACTTCTGAGGATGAATGGAACTGCTTTAGGCTTATCTTTTCAGCTAATTTCATAGGCTCGCCGATCACTGGGATCGGATATCTTTGTTGAACCTCGTCCTCCAATCGGTTGGCTTATTGTTCAGCACAATTAATGACTGAATATGACAGGACTGCAGACCATAGATCTGATGGAATGATGATGATGGACATCTCTTTTCG